>NC_137456.1:142950709-143005709 GCF_964235325.1 Thermobia domestica | reverse complement strand
TTATTATTATTAATATTATTATTATTATTAATATTATTATTATTATTAATATTATTATTATTATTAATATTATTATTATTATTAATATTATTATTATTATTAATATTATTATTATTATTAATATTATTATTAATATTATTATTATTATTAATATTATTATTATTATTAATATTATTATTAATATTATTATTATTATTAATATTATTATTATTAATAATATTATTATTATTAATATTATTATTATTAATAATATTATTATTATTAATAATATTATTATTATTAATATTATTATTATTAATAATATTATTATTATTAATATTATTATTATTAATATTATTATTATTAATAATATTATTATTATTAATATTATTATTATTAATATTATTATTATTATTATTAATATTATTATTATTAATATTATTATTATTATTATTAATATTATTATTATTAATATTATTATTAATAATAATAATAATATTTCATTTACTTATTTCCGATCTTCAAGGTATGATTTAAACTATTTATTTGCTAGGCCTCTAATACCATAGCAACGAAGTTTTTCTAGTAATATATTATTTACTAATCAAATGCTTTTGTTAGATCTAAAAGTATTCGTATACATTTTCCCATCCAAAAACTTTCTACGGGTTTCAAGAAAATAAAAATTCCTGTCTCAGTGGCTATACCTTTCAAGTAACCGTGTTGTGTGTTGGATAAAAGTGTGTTTATAAATGAAGTCCATTACCTGATTAAACATTATTTTCTCCAGAATTTTGCCTGTTATGGGTAGCAATGATATCGATCGATAGTTTTCTTATTTGTAAATATACTGAAAATTTCTCCAAATACACTACTCCACTGTTAATAACTTCACAATACAATAGATTCTTCAATAAAATAATTGATTGTAGCTGAATTTCGGAAAAGGTATACTGGAATACAGATGTTAGAATCTCAAGTGAAGCGTATTCTTCAGGAATGATCACTCACTACAGGAAATGTCAAACGTTTGGATAATACTTGTAGAAAGCTTTTAAGAAATTTAATATAGTTTGAAACCTTGTCATGAAACGTCAGTTTTTGTCAAACTTTTGGAAAAACCCTACTTACAGCCATTTAGCAATAGCATGCGAACAGGTTCTCCAATATGTAGTTCGGGATTGTCACTTCTGCCCATACAAGAACCAACTGGTATTGCTGAAGATAGGAATATACTTGGAGACGGAAACCAATTGAAGTTTACTCGGAATGGACGGATGGTAGCCAAAAAAAAGTGGAAATAATTTCGAAGTCCTAAATCCACAGGCCGCAGACAGTGAGGGAGAAGAAAGAAACAACCAAGTTAAAGAGAAAAAGTGAATAAAGAGGAAGAAGTTTTAACAAAGAAGTGTATTAGCAGTATAAAATTTAGAAAACGGAATGAAGAAAGGAATGAATGGATTAAAACTGGTTTACTGGAAAAGAAAACAAAATTTTGAATGTAGATGGAATTATAAAACAGAAGGAAGATTTAGGTAAATGAATAGCAGGGATATGAAAAAAAAATCTAAATTTGAAAAATATTTTTAAAAAAACTGGTTATTATAGGTGCTGGATAAAGTGATTTCTTGAAAAGCTATACTTGGCGTCGATGGTTGATGGTATGAGGAAGGATTATTTTCCGGTAGTTGTAAGTATAGATGCTGAATACCGATGTTCGTATTTTCGAGAGTGAACCCGAGAATGCGAGTAAAGGTAAATGGTAATACATTTAATAGAAGAAAAGATCATTATTAGGATATTCTGGACGTAGTACTGGTTTAATATAGATGTTTTGTTTAAACTTGACGAAAGTTGTTTGGAGGTGTTGTTGCTATTGGAGAAGTCGTGAAGCTTATATAGCTGGAGTAATAATAATTGGTTATTGTTGAAAGTAGAATTGAATAAATGGAATTCGTAATTTTACCCTATTTAAGCCTAACTATAGATAACGTGGTGAGTTGGCGTCTTACTTCATAATAGAACATTCCTTTGATACTACAAATACACTCCTCGTAGCCAACTTTACATTCAAGACATTGCAATTATTCTCTCTTCTGCCACTTGGAAGCATCATGTGTCTTCTGTTTGATATAATGTAGTAAATCTCATTTGTTCTTCCACTTGGATATCACCATTTCGATTTCATGTTAGGGTTTCTTTGGATGGAATTTACGACGTATTTCAACTTCGGTAAACCCTACTAAAATGTTTCCATGTTCGTTTCTTTCATCATATCAAAATTTTCCTATTGATTTTTCATTCTGGTCACTTTATTTCCTCGTTTGAATAACTTACGGGAGTAGTCTTAAGAAGAGTTAGGGCTTCTCCGATGTACAGTGCAGTACAGTTGGGACATTTTAACAGATTATCAAACTTCTGTTGATAGTAGGTTAGATTTTTTAATCGAGGTTTGTTATTGATTCAGACAGTTTAGAAGACCCAGTTCTCATAAATAGAATATATAATAATGATCGATAGTGATACATCACCATATTTTCCCTTGTTTTGTAATCTTTATGTATTTTTTTTTTTTTCTGAAATCTTAACGACGAGACGTCAATATCTGCAGCTAAGTGGCTTTACTCAGTATTCTCAGTGTATTTTTGTTCATACTTTTTAGTACCTTTATTTTCATTTTCTTATGCCTATGCTGGGTTTTCTTCGTTTTAAGCACATGTATATAAAATATTATGAAATAGATATAGTTTTCAAAAATTGCTAAGAAATGTGTGTAAGATGTAGAACTAGAATCGAGCATCTTTCAATTAGGAACTCATAACGCCAATAAAAACTAGAATATTTCCATATATAAAATAAAAGATTAAGTTTTTAAGCATATATGCCTAGTTGATAGTCGTTGAAGTCGTAACAATCTATTATTCATGTCAAGGTTATAGTAATTTTCGTTGGTTTGTTTAGAGTTTGCATCAAAGCTATATGGGACAAGGTCCTAATGCAGTGTGAGATCCGAACTACATGAACTCCTACCGGGAATTTAATCCTGTCTGCGTCTACGCTAAACAATTTTCATGCTTTCTCTAATGCTCGATTAATCTTGTTCTGGTCCATTATAACCTTGCTTTAATCACTTAAAGTAGAACTTAAACAACCTTTGAGCAAAGCAGAATGTTATACTAAAATAATTAATATTTCGCTAACTATCTGTGCCTCATTGCTTCAGCAGACATAGTCCTCCATTTTTCTAAGAGAAGTTCTTTAACCATCTTGTATCATGTCTTACCACTTTTTTATCCATTCAAACCTCTATAGATGTACACTTTTCCACTAACCGCTTTCTCAGGAACCACACAGTTGCGTGGATGTTTCAGGAGTTCAATTTATCAGTTCTTCTTAGTACAGGGTTCAATCCAATAACTATCTGGTCCATGATTGCTTTGCTTTAGTAACTTGAAAATAAAATTGAAACAATCTTTGAGTAAAGCAGAAAGTTTTACCACAGTAATTTATGTGTAACAGTTTCATCATCTGTCTATAATTCTTGGCTTTGAGACTGTCCAGCTTCATCAGACCTCTTAGCTTATTTGACCAAACACAAGACTGTGTCTGATGGAGCTGATGTAAGAGCTGGCGATAATTGTTGTAGTAAGGCGTGCTTTGCTCAGAGATGGTTTGAATTCTACTTTGACTTATCTCGATTTTGAGGTTTATTTGTATCGAAAATATAATTATTTTCACTTGTGTATGCATTATTTTAAACTTACTTAATTTCATTTCTTCAGGAAGAGAAGAAGCGTATTGCTGAGGCTGTACGGCTGGAACATCGTCATGATATGGAAAAGCGGCGCCATATGAAACCTCAGAGAGGTATCGCTACTCCTAAAAGGAAATCAGTCACAAAGACATTAAGTGATCTATCTTCAGCACCAGAACCACGCTTTAGTCCCAGATATTAAAATTTTACGTGAAAATCTGAAGCAAGACTAATGAAGTTTAGAATGTTTTTATCCAAGTCATGGCTTGAAGGGGAAAAAAAGTTTGAAAAGCATGATAAGAATGTTACAATAAGCAGTGTTGATTTTCTTTACGAGAATTTTAAACATAAGTAAGAGAGATTGCATTTCCTCTGTAATACTTTATAGGAGTATGATTTGCCTTTTAGAGTTTTGACATTGATAGATTTAAACATAAGTGACAGAGAAATTGCGCGAGCAAAATTACTCATTTCACGAAGATAACTTCGCTTCTTTTTATTTCCGCAAGTTTTTTCGAACTTACTTTGTTTGCAAATATAATATATATATACATATAGAATATATTTTTGTGTGTGTTACAAGGATTTGTTATAGAAACTTTATTCTTATATATTCTCATTTATAGAAACTATTTTAATTCCGTTTATTTACACTTCGAGAGCAAGTACGAAACAAACACGACATATTCCCAAAGGTCAGTTTTTAATTACTTGGAATCTTGGCTCATTAGTTTCAACCAGTGCTGTAAGTTTCATATTTTATCCATTATGTTGGAAAGTATTTGTTTGTGTGAAATATATCTTTTGAAGTTATTGTTGTATATAAAGAGAATATTTGATAGTGTAAAGTGCGTTGTAGACAAGGTAGAATGTCTTAAAGTTGTTTAATATACTGTATATTGTGGCAGTTGTGTAGGTAAAAGCAATAAAGCTCATTATAATCTTTAAAAATGTATTAATTATAGTTGACCACAGAATACATAGCTAACTAAACATTGTTCGGCGTAAGCTCTAAACTGCGATACTAAATCTCGCTGATTTGCTGTTGTCCTACCGACGCTTGTACTCCTCCGCAAAATAGTTCATGTCATTGCATTATTACTTTTACTATGAACTTCATATAAAACTGCTATATTATTGTAAATGACAAAAATATGTCATTATGTAATAATACTGCAATCGAGTGTGGTTAATGAAACAATAGAAATAAACACTAAGCATGCACAGTAATTCTGGTGCCAACTCAACTGTGGAAGGGTGTTCTGCTTTTAAAGTCTGAAAGATGGCTGGCATGAATCCCGGTTCCAACCAACAAGATAAACCTTTACTCACTAAGCAGCAATTGTTTACCAGCGAAATTCAAATACTTTTTTTTTTAATCTTTCGAGTTTTTTTTTTTTTTCTTTCTTTTCCGCTGCTGCTGTAAGTGTCTGGGCAACACGAGACAGTATTGTCAAAATGCACGTGTATAAGTTGCTCCTCCCCGTGGGGAGTGGGAGTGATACATCACTAGCCAATCGTATTTGTGACAAGCGGAAGGATACAAATATTTTGTTTATCGGAGTTTAGAGCTTACGCTGAACAATGTATAGTTTCCTTGCAGTAATGTAGTTCAATGCATAAATATAAGTATAATAGCAGAATACTCGTTCTTCGAACTGGTTGAATACATTTAATTTTGAACATAAAGGACATTAAAACCGTCACCAATCAACTTAGGGACCCACAGACTATAGATTCGTCACTAATATCGGTCATTTTCAATTATTGTTACATGTCAACATCCCTCCATAGAAGTAGTAATGGAGGCTGAATTTGGATTTCAACTGCATCGGAAGTGTCATTGTTCATCTCAGCGACCCCGAAAACTATGGATTCGACAGTAATGTTGGTCATTTTGGATTATTTTTATATACTTCTCCCAAGTTGCACCATCAAAGTGAAATGGTAAAAACTATCGAAAATTTGATCGAGATTGGTCGGATAGTTCGAGTTATTAAGTCACATAGTCACTTGAGATATATATATAATATAGGGTTTGCCCAAGTAGGCCCATCCCAGAAAAACCCGGTGGGTTTTTTCGGGTTGGACCCACCTAAAAAAACGCCATAAAACCTACCTGGGTTCTTGAGTTTTTTGTTAGTATATTATTGGTACAACTAAGGTGATCACATTGAAATTGATTTTTATAAAATTTTGGACTTAAGTGCATTATATGTTTTCACGTTAAGGTATCAAGGTGGAAAAAGGTCGAGATTTTTTTAAAAAATTATTTTTGAGTTTTATTTAAATCCAATTTTTCTCCTCGTATAATAGAAGTCGCAAACTGAAGAAAAAATATTAAGAATTAGTATTAAATGTTAATTATACCATTTAAGTGATATTATTGGCGTTTAATTTTGAATTAATCTCTAATCGTTAACGTATTTCAATCCAAACGATGTTTCTTAAGCATTAAGGAAAAAGTACAGCAACGTTTATCAACATGACACTTTTCTTTTCACGAAAGTTACTGAATTTGGCAGAGGCATACTTTTAAAAAATCGGAACTAGCTAGCGGCACGAAATACATATAAAGTACATAAATTTCGCCTAAAATTAACTAATTTATTTTATGGCCTATGGAACCCAGAAGTTCAATGCCGCGTTTACAAAAGCTCTCCACTGACTTCTATCCTTAGCCAACTGGATTCAGTTTCTAATTTGTATTCCTGTTTCTGCGAGATGCATCTTAATATTGTCTTTCCATCTGCGCTTAGGTCTTCCTAATGGTTGTTTAACGATTGATTTTCTAGCTAAGACTGAAAGCGTTTCTATTTTCTTCCATCCTAGCTACATGACCTGCCCACCTGTGTCTTAGACTTGATGACCCTAACAATGTTTGGTAAACCGTATAAATTATGTAGTTTCTCGTTATGAAGTTTCCGCTATTCCCGTTCCTCTTGGGTCTGAATATTCGTCTCAGGATCTTGTTCTCAAATACTTTCAGTCTATGCTCTTCCCTTATAGTAAACGACCATGTTTCGCAACCATACGGAAGAACAGGAATGATTATCGTTTTGTATATTTTAAGCTTCAAATTCCTCGACAATTCGCGATGACAAAAGATTTTGAACTAAATAATAACTCGAATTCCCTCGAATGTATTTAGTCGACATTTAATTTGTGAACATTGTTTTCGTCTGTTAGTATTGATCCTAAATATTTGGAAGTATCAATTTTATCAAAAGTATTATTCGGTATTTTAACACATCCAAAATTTGTCGTATTACGATCCCGAGGAACTTCTATGTATTTAGTACATAAATTTTGCCTATGTAAAATTTAATTTTTTGTCGGAGAGGGGATCGAACGTCTCTAAATAGCCTCTATTATCTGGAAACAAACAAATAGACGTTGGACACAAAAGAATTTTCGTCTTAAACGTCCATGGTGATTTCTCCGTTGGAATAGTTAACAATTTAAAAACCCTATGTTACGAACAGAAGAAAGCAGGATTCATCCGTTACTCGTTCAAAACGGAATTTTCCCTAATCCTCTGCATGATACGCGTTTTCATACTGTACTTACATATATTTGAGTCTCATTGTATTATGATTATTATCTTCCATAATCGAAATAACAGAACAGAAACGGGATTTTATTTATTTTCACTTTAAATTAATTTATTTCGGAATTTGATTTAAATCAACGATTTTTATATTTTTTTAAAAAAAATCAGTGATTTAAATCAGACTGATCGGAAATCAATCCACCCTGTAAGGTATACAGTAACATTCAACGTAAGACCTTTATAACGTTCTGAATGCACTGAATGAATAAAAAACCTTACCTTAGTTTGAGATAATTATAGAACAAATTAATGTGTGGATTATGTTTATAACCTAATTGAAGTAAAATATGCAATTTTATATTTTAGAAAATACTTTCCGTGAATAGTGTGCTCGCCGACTTCGCGACGCCGAGGGACGTTATCCCTCCTACGTTTGATGGGTTTAATGCATTAGTAAAACTATTAGTATGCCTTTATTACCTTGGATGCTAACACAAGTATTCTTCAGTAAAATTTGGTTTTCCAACAACAGCAGTTTAGTTCAGCTATTTGTTGCTGCTACTCTTCAAATAAGCATTCTGTAGAATCAACACACTAATAGCGTAAAATTGTCAAATTTAAGAAGTTCAATGCTCGGATTTCCGAAGACTACGTAACGCTTACTATTTCAAGTGCTGAATTCAAAACATCCATACTACTGGAAGTTTCAATTTACAGTAAAGAAAGCTGTATTTTCGAAGTTGTGAAAAAAGTGCTCGGGAAATTCCTGCAATTAAACGCACAAAGCATTGGAACGAATACTTTCAACAGTAAAACTATTTGTTTTACGCTGGAAGATATTTAATTTCATTTAAGACATTTTCAAACACTTAACTTTATAAAATATGAGTTACATCTTTGTTAATTGGTTTAAATTAATTTTCTGAAAGAACAGTCTTGCAACAAGTGCTCGGGAAATTCTTATAATTGAACACACAAAGTATCAGAAGTGAACTTCAAAAATAAAACCATTTATTTTACGCTGGAAAATATTAATGTTGTATAAGACATTTTGAAACATTTATTTTATAAAACACGAATTATATATCTTTGTTTTAAATTAATATATTTGCTGTTCATATTTGGCGAACATCATTGAGGCTTCTGGGATGATTCGATCTACATTTGTTCGTTCGTCTGCCTGTACCACACATGCTTCAGATACCACTCAACATTTCAACGGGTAAAAGAACCGAAAATTTGTCGCTTTGTGGCGTGGATACCCCTGTATAGATTTTGGTGGCATATCGTAAAATTTCAAAATAGCGGGTATCCACGCCACAAAGCGCAATTTTCGGTCTTTTAAGTTGAAATGTTGGTGGTAGAAGCACGAGACATTCTAAATTTGCTGTATAGATTTTCTCGGTGATCCAATGTAAAGTTTCAAAATGGCCATTTTTTTTTTTTTTTTTTTTTCTAAACAGCAGCGACTAGAAAATTGCAAGTTGTGACAATGATAATCTTGAAATATAAATCACATTTTAACACTTTTACCCCAAAGATATTGAAATATTTCGAAAAAAAAAAAAAATCCGAAAAACCCATATGGGCCCAGGTGGGTTTAGACTATGGGCCAGATGGGAGTTTGACTACGGGCCTATGATATAAAGTACTCTCCAACTACCTCCATAAAAATTGTTATGTGAGTACCTTAGGATTCTAAAACATCTATTTTTGGATAGAGCACATACTAATTCCTAAGTAAAGTCTTGACCCGACTACAGTAGGTCCCATAGTTTTGGATCTATGAACCTTTAAAATTCATTTTTTATGTTTTCGGCAGCCTATAACACGTAAACTAGAAGGTTTTCGCCCTATGTTTATTGGAACTTTTTTTTGTTTTACTCTCAGGAATCACTCCTCTGCTTTTGTACAACGAATTTAGCGCCAACAGTATAATATACAAATTCTGAATAAATACAACTCATTTATGATTCAGATTTCAATGTATTTACGGTCTTATATATTTAAAGTTTCACCTTAATACGAGGGTTGGGGCAAAAGTCATGGCAACTATTTTTTTTCTTCCAGATATGTGAGCGGATCACAAACTTACATGTGTCGTGTGGAAGTTCTGCAGGTATAGTGTGTATGCAGAACAACAGATGGCTCTGTGATAGCTGGTAGTAGCACAACGAGGGCTGTGAAATCAGTCAGTTGGTGAGTGTCGTGCGAGATGGAAGTAACCCGTGTTGAGCAGCGCGCTTACATCAGAATAGCCGTTCTCCGAGGGAGAAATGCGATGGAATGTCAGTGAATTAGTAGAAGCCCTTTGGAATAATGCCCTACCATACCGGACAGTAGCACGGTGGTAGAAAGTTTCAGCAAGGACGCGTGTCAACCAGTGATGAGCAACGTTCGGGACGACCTGTCAGTGTGCGGACCGACGTGACACGTGCCGTCATCGATCAGCTCCTGGATGAAGGCAGACGATGGACGCTACTGGAGTTGGCGGAGGCAAGTAGCATCGAGAAAAGCACCGTCCACAGGATATTGCGTAATGAGCTGCAACTACGCAAAATCGCATCGCGATGGATACCACATGCACTGACGGAAGTTCAAAGGTAGATGCTCTATGCAATATGCTCTGACCACCTTGCACGTTGGCAAAAGGACGGCGATCAATTCTTGTCACGAATAATCCCCATGGATGAATTTTAGGCCAGGGCATACGAACCAGAACTGAAATGTCAGTCCGCGGAGTGGCGACATTTTGGATCACCAAGGAGGCAGAAGTTCCGTCAGAATCCTTCCCCAGTCAAATTGATGGTGATCATCGCGTATGACGTCAAGGGTGTCATTGTTTACACTTTGTTCCACATGGCAGAATAGTGACCGCACAGTACTACAGAGACTTCCTGGTGCGACAGGTACGACGTGGCGTTCGGGAGAAACGTCCTATCTTGTGGACAGTGCAATAACCCTGCACGATAATGCAAAACCACATAAAGCAGAGTGTGTAGGGGAGCTACTGCGATGTTGGGGATGGGAAGAATTCGAGCACCCACCGTACTCTCCTGACATTTCGTTTTGTGACTTTGATCTCATTCGAAAGATTAAGGAACCACTACGTGGTAGGCGGTTTGCAACACGCGAGGACATTGCTAATGCTGTGCGCGAACAATTGACCCGATTCACACATGGCGTGGCAAATGCTGAGGAGGATGGTATTCAGTGCCTCCCACATCGTTGGCAGCGTGTGGTGCAAGTAGCAGGGAACTACTTTGAGGGTCTTTAGGTCCAGATGTGTCATGTCAACTGTATGCGTACTGTGTTGTCAATCTTTTGCACCGTGAAGGCCATATTGCCCTGTATACTGCCGTAATAAATTAGTGTGTTACGATATTTCAGTGCTATTTATTTCCACACATGTAGTTAATACCTTACCCTTTCGTCTGTATATCTCATATTTTCCAACCGGACTGCTATCTTCAAGAAAAAAAAAATACTTGCCATGACTTTTGCCCCAACCCTCGTATTTCAGAAATTTTCGATAGTAAGTACATTACATTGAATCTACTTTCTTCCTTTAAAAAAAATCCAGTGCAGTTTTGATATCTTATAATAAAAGAAAAGTACTATCTACTACGGCTTCAAATAATTATTTTTTTCTTTGTAGGAATTACGGCCAATTTATCTATGGGTCAATCCATCTAAAATAATCCAGAAAAATAAATAAATAAATAAATAAATAAATAAATAAATAAATAAATTGGTTGCTCGACCATTTTTGAAAATTATGAAACCTACACAGTTGTTTGCTTCATGTTTTAAGACTTTAAAACTGTGTTTACAATATGTCTATCTGAAGCGGTTTGCCAGTGGCGGCCATATTTGGTTTGAGGCGCCACCAATCATTTGATTGGTAATGGATTGAAGTAAAAACTAGGTCTATAGGTATTTACCTATGTTTCTCTTTTCTATGAGAAACTTACTAGTAAAAGTAAACATCAACATCGGTGAAATTTCACTTTTTGCAATGTTTTGTAAGTATGAAGGAGCGGTATACACAGTTTGATTTTGTTTCTGATATGAAGAGATATGTCAATAGTTTTACCAAAAAAAATATCAATTGTGATATACTTACCCTTATGTTTTCATTGTGGTGTTAAAATCACGGTTTTGTCGAAAAACCCGTAGTATGGGTTCAAATAACTCTGATGGGGCTAGTGATTAAAATCTCAAATTAGCACAGGATGCAATGCTGTTGTATATGTTTATGGCAAATAAAAATATTCTTGTGTATTTTACTACTACAAAAGTTATAGCCTTTCAAAAATGAAACATACTCCGTTGTAGAGATACCGTTTTGGCGCACTAAAGAAGGGCTATATAGGGGCTTACTTGTCTTCAGAACACGTTAATATACTGTATACTTGTCCTATATGTTGTGTATTGTTTCAATATTGGAACAATTATCATGTTTTTGTGTATTTTTCTATTCCCAGCACTTAAATATACGGAGATTAAATAATACTAATAACATATTACTGTTTGAGAGAGAGTACCATACCCAAAGCGTTTAGCACAACTGAGATTGCAATAAAAAGAAGCTATTTTGTAAACAAAACTGTATTGTTGTTGTAAAGACACAAAACATAACTGCATGTTAGCAAAATATCCATTCCATTATGTTTGATTCTAACAAAGTAATTTGATGCAAATGGTAGAATACGTAACACAGGATGGTCGTCGTAGTCCTCTGATTCTGAAGTGACGTAACATCTTACAATGCCTTCTGAGATAGGAACATATTTGTAGTACCTTCTAGTACCAACAGCGGTCAAAAAGTTTTTGTAGAGTTTTGGAGATCCTATCTACTTCATCTGATTTCACTAGAAAATATTTTGTTTTGTAACTTTTCATTACAAAATGAAAACGTCATATCTATGTTGAGTATCTGATTATTTGTTGGACTTTGCAAACTTGCTATTGAGACTTCTCGTTTGGTAGTTGCACCGACACCATCACAGGCGTTTTTCCCATAGGATGATCCGAAAAAGTGCTATTCAGCGTCTAGACCGAGGTTGTGTTTGTGACAGCATAGATTAGCGAACTTCTTTTTGCTTTTATATTGACTTGAAGCTCCATCAGTAAAATAAATAAGTTTTTTAATGTTCTGATGTACTTCTTTAATATACGCTGTGAAAATCTTTTGTAAGCAATAAAATGTCTTGTGTTCTAATTTATCATTTTCCTTAAAACAGAACACGAAAGGGTGAACCGTGGCTTGGATATTGATCCAGTGAAAACTCTGTATCTCAATCTGAACTATGAATGAATAATTTTCCTCAAAATCTGTTAACACCAAACATTATTTTGCAGTAAGTTTTGCTTTTCTCTTCTTGAGAAACTGAGCTTGAGACTTTGACACAAGATTATTCCGTTTCAGGTTTTCCAATTTCTCCGCTAACGATTTAATAAATAAATAAATAAATAAATAAATAAAAAACTACTTTGCTCTTGAGATCTATGTTCATTTCTGCCCTATTAGCTGTTATCCGCTTTCTGTACGTTATTTTATCGGGCAACTCTTCAGTTTCGTTGGAAATATAAAACGTGCTACAGCATAGCTACACTGTATGTGTTGCATTAACACTTGCGGCTATAAATGCCCCAAGCCTGTCATAACGCAGTCTAGCCGTGAAAATGTTCAAGTATAATTTATTGCAACTGTACTTTGATACGTGTGAAGCTATCAACGTGCTCTGAAGACAAGTAACCCCTTCATTATATACAGTATAGTCCTTCATTAATGTGCCAAAACTGTATCAGTACAACGGAATATGTTTCATTTTTGAGAGGCTATAACTTTTGTAGCAGTAAAATACGGCCTTTTTTCTGTGGTACTGGCCATCAAATTTGGAGCTGAACTTGGCAAAAATATATATTATGTTATATGCTATCAACGATACTAATCCGATCATGACCAAATTTGACATGCAACCAGACTGTAAAGCTTAGTTAGTAAATGTGTGAAATATTATGGGATGCTCACCATTGGCCGTCAAATTTGGATAAGTTTTAATGAAATAAAGACATTTTGCTAGGAAGAAATTACTAGAAATCAATGAATAGTTTTTTCCGTTACATGGAAACTTACTAATTAGCAAACCTTGATTATAAATACACACTGCACTTACTCTCCGTATTAAATTTAAGTCCAAGCTCGAAATTTGATAGCCATTTGGCAGACCTTACAAGCTTAGTATGCGTGAAAAATACCGTATGCTGCGCAGGCTTTTTTTTTTTTTTTTTTTTTTTTGAGTTATTGGCTATCAAAATTGGAGTTGGATTCAAGTAAGTTTGGGGTTTGGTTTCGATAGCAAATAACTCGAGGGTCAAAAATCTGCGCAATTTAATATTTAATATGCTTAGTAAGCTCATAAAAGTCTACCCTATCACCATATGAAATTTAATAAAGATCGGATGAGTTTCATCAATCGCTTTTAGTGAAATGTATATTTCACTTAGTTCAAATGCAGCTTTGCAAATAATTTGAAAACTAGAGATCTGTACATCATAATACTTCATGCTGTGTTCGAATGTGCACAAATCTCGTCAGACTTCACCACCATACAAGTTTGATCAAGATTGGATAGATTTCACCGATCGTGATTTAATGAAATTTCTTCATTTTACCAAGTACAAACCCAAAATTTGGTGGTCAATAACTCGAGAACCAATGGTCTATATAATATACCGTAATATTTTGTGAATATGCCAAGCTACACAGATACTATCATACCAAGTTTGGTGAAGATCGGATTAGTATTGTTGATTGCATACCACATATAAGGACGTTTTACTAAATCAAACCCCAACTCTGGAATGAAAGCCCTATACACCAACATTTTATGTGTACTAAGTTTACCACGTCATTTTAATTTTGGCGAAGTTCGATTGATTTCCATCGATCGCGTACAAAAGAAATACCACGTCATTTTAATTTTGGCGAAGTTCGATTGATTTCCATCGATCGCATACAAAATAAACTGTTCTGATTCTTTAAAAAAAATCAAATGAAGCATGGAAAAGTAGTTTATGAGAAAGGAAGTAATAGAGTTCCCTGAACAATTTCAAGAAACGTGGAAATACAAATATCGTAACATGTTCAGTGTTATTTCCGTTCTTCATAAATTTCGAATTGGGCACGAACCCAATTAGTAGATATTGTAGTAATTTTTTATTCACACAACAACAAACAATTCAAACGCTTTTTATTGTCGCTAATAGGTATTTGCCTAGAAACATGCTTCTTTTCTGAATCGGCACAAAAGTATGTATACGTCATTTTAGGAGTCACTTCTACGATGTTATGGTAAGTTCCTAATAGCTTTATAGAGGAATAAGTGACATCTATGTGTTTTATTATCATCTGATGATAATGATACATATATCCTCTAGATGGAGATGTGCGCGGCTTTGAAAAATAGCATCCGCAATATCTTAATCCACATTCGTAGGCAGTTACAGTAGATAACGAATAAAATAAAACTTGTTTATTCTGTGGCAATTTAAAGTTTCGAGAATCCTATTATAATAGAATTCAAGCTCAAAATTCAATGCTATGTTTTCCTATTGTAAGTCAACTTTGCTAAATAAAATACAATGCAATTCATGCAAACAGGAGTATGAAAATTAAAATCATACCTACTTACTTAAAATTCCCTCAAATGCAGGTTTCTGACAAGAAAATTGTTAAGCCATAATATGTCTAAATATCAATGAAACTATGCTTTTTTTTTTTTTTTTAATGAGAAATGAGCGCGGAAGAATATTTTGAAAAATATGAATTTTGCGCCAATTTCACTTTCAGGCACTTAGCATCATGAAACTAAAATTACCATAACTTCCTTATTTTTGAAGTTATTGGGCTCATTCTGGTGTCAAATGAAAGCTTAAGTTTTGCTCTTTCAGCAGATTATAAGAAACTTTGCAAAAGGTTACACTGTCAAACATTAATGGGCATACAAAGCATTTTTTTTTTTTTCGCAAATTGTGCCATTACTCAAAAGTTACAACTATGAAACCTTTGAAACTTTTTTTGTACATTCATCTTAACACTGCATGGTATGGTTGAAAAATAAAGAGGGTGTTTTTTGTATTTTTGTAACTAATTATTATTATTATTATTTTACATGTACCGAAATATACAGTTTTAAGTTTTGTTACATACTGTGTCATTGCTCGTAAGTTACAACTACGAAACTTTTGAAACTTTTTAAATAGAATCATCTTAGCACATAAATGATATGGTTAGGATGCTTTTGGTATTTTTGTAAATTTTTTATTTTCCATATACGAAAATATACAGTTTTTGGATTTGTTCCAAATTGTCATTTCTCATAAGTTACAACTATGACACTTTTGAAGCTTCTTTTTATACAATCATTTTATCACATACATGATATAGTGAAAATTAAAAAGAGTGCTTTTGATTATTATTATTATTATTATTATTATTATTATTATTATTATTATTATTATTATTATTATTATTATTATTATTATTATTATTATTATTTGTGTTTTAAATGTACAGAAATGTACAATTTTATTTTTGTTAGCAGACTCTGCCTTTCCTCTTAAGTAGTGATAGCAATTCCGGAATTTTTACTTCCCGGAATCCGGAAAGTAAAGTCGGAAAAATTTCGGAATTGAAAAAAAATGCGATTTCGGAAAAAATCTGTAATTCGGAAAAATTCCGGAAAGTGAAATTTCCAATTCGGGAAAATTTTGGCCATCCCTACTCTGAAATGACAACTGTCATACTTTAAAACTTTTTCAAATAATCATCTTAGTAAATACTGGTATGCTTAAAAATAGAACTGGTGTAATGTGTAGTTTTGGTATTACCATAATATTATGACTTTAACTATGACTTTCTATGACTATGACTTTCAACTTTTTTCCCAATTGTACCATCGCCTACAACTATTAAACTTTTGTTTAACTTTTTATGGGATTAGTTTGCATTTACTAGGTATGATTAAATAACAAAAAGGGATACCTTTTTAGTAATAATTTTGCGGTTTTGTGAATGGAAAATATAGGCCTAGCAATGTAAGGGTTGAGTGATTATTACAAATCCTATCAACAGAAATACATACATACCGGTGTGTTTTTAAGTGCACTAACGATGCACTAACAATTGCCGTTAACCGCATGTTTCTACGTCAATTTGTATAAAATTTGATATTTCTGAAGTTGGCCTCCCCACCAAAAATCTTGAATAAATCCCAAAATATGGTAGTGCTAACGTTAGTGCTTAGTGTTTTTAAGTGCACTAACGACTGCCGCTAACCGCATGTTTCTACGTCAATTTGTATAGAATTTAATATTTCTGAAGTTGGCCCCCCACCGAAAATCTTGAATAAATCCCAAAATATGGTAGCACTAACGGTAGTACTTAGTGTGTTTAAGTGCACTAACGATGCGCTAAGTTTTGTGAAAATCTGTATGATAAAGATGGGTGGGGGGCTAACTTCATATGAAGTTGCCCTCCCACCAAAAATCTTCAATATCTCGTAAACGCTGATAGCACTAACGTTAGTTCTTACTGCACTAACGTGCACTAGCGATGCTCTAACGATGTGCAACGTTTGGTATAATTTGGGAGAGGTGGGGGGCCAACTTCACGCACGTCACATTGTTTGAGGTTCTTTAATGTCACCAGGTTAACAATGTTGCCAACAGAAAGTTGTATTTTTTCCCCAAATGATTCTACGTGATATTATTATACATTTCAAATTTGATATTAAACGAAAACATAATACCACATTATGTATTCAATATTAAAAAGCCCGACAGTATCACAAAATTCTAACTTTGAATGTTTATAGAATAGCAATAAAATAACACAAGTGACATGAATGAGACAATGCATATGCAGAAAGTACTTTACTGTCGAAAACTATGGGCATAATGTGGTGTATTTCGAATAAACAGAATGTAAGCTAGGGAGAAATTGAAATGTTGATTTCTTCAAAGGGCTTTATTTATTTGGAAAAAGTGTTTCCATAAGTATCACATTCAATTACATATATGGTTTCCAATAGACCTAAAGATCATAACTTATTTAGACCATTTTGATATCTCTAAGCGTTCCGAAGAAATGAAAAACATAGACAGAGATTACTATACTGCTTAAATAGCATAGTTGTGAGAACATTTTAATTGTAAATACAAATTATAGCAATTGCATCATTTTAAGCTCTTTTGCAAACTTTAAAATAAATGTTCATCATATCTCAGGAACGGTTTGAAATGTCAAATTGCTGTAACCTGTTTTTCTTTAAGTTTCGTTAAAACAAAACGTATTATTGGGATTTACCATTTGCTAAGAATGCTGAAAAATGAAACAAAAAATGTGTATGCGCTATTATTGTTTATCAAAACAGATTCTTCTTCTTTACTCAATCTGAAAACATGAAAAACACAAGCATTGACGTCCTGTGATAATCATGTAATCATTACTACACAAAAGTGCGATTTTTCTATTCTTAAAGTGGGCAGTTAATATAATGAGAATTAAATATTCGAAATTCGCGGTCTAAATACCCTTATTACCTGATTGAGACGTTCTGGAGTTGCAATCATCACTCATGCTAGCTTCTTTTTGGACGTATAGAGTTTACCTTGAAAGACAAACATGAAAAACAGTACATGCCATTCAAATACATATAACATTGGCAGCTACGTGTACATGCCTGAAATGACGTTAACAAGTCAATGACGAAGCGTACTGTGTGCTTGGTCGTACAGCAAATCTAATAAGGTGTTAAAGAAGTGCTTTTTGTGTTGGCGGTTTTCGAATAGTGGATTATGTGGAAGGTTAAAGATGTCAGATAACGGTTATATCTAATGTTCGAAACACTAACTGTTAATATTTTGATCTCTTTTTTTTCATTAATTGAAATTAAAATCGATTTCTGCATTGCGTCAAAATTTTCTCTTAAGTTGCGTCTTCCCCTCAGAAATGAAGAAGAGTAACTACCATATTTATCATATACGTGTGTTGTTTTTTCCAAAGTTGGTTCATTATCTTTGGAAAATATTCTTCGTACCGTCCAATTTTATTTATTAATATTCCTGAATTATATATAAATTGTCATATTAATACTATGTACTGTTGTTGTACTACTATTGTATTTCATATGTATTTACAAAATAAATGTTATTCAAATTTTGCTAAAATAAAGGTTAATTTCAAAACTAAAAAAAAAAAAAAAAAAAAAATCTATATATGGATTTGATTCTTTCGTTAGCTGCGTACGGACCACATGAGCATACTCTTTGCTGTGATGTAGATCGTTCAATGCATAATTTACGTACAATTACGAAAATGTGGTGTTCGTGGAAACCTAGTATTTTTAAAAGATGCATTTGTGATGTCAAAACAAATAAAAATATTACAGTCAAAAGTGAGACAAAATTAACATCTTTTAAATGATAGTTATATTCCAATGTGGTGCACATATTGAAAAACGATATTAAAAATTCTATATCTTCATTTTTCTCATAAGTCTTCTAACATCCAAACTACAAGGGGAATCAATATGTTGTTAAAGTTCATATATAATAATGAAATTCTTTATCTTAAAAAAAAAAAAGCCTAACTATAAAAAAGTGGGGATCTCAACAAATTTCTTATCATGTACCGAGATAGCTGAATTCATCGTTATAACTAAATAAATTGTAATTAAATGTACTGTTGATAAGAACTAATGATTAGAACTAGCAAGCTTTAGAAAAATCACGAGACCTGCGGAAATTCATATTTTTATGCTTTCTATTGCGTCCAGTAAAATTCCTTAAAAGAAGTTAGTTAAATTGCTAATTATGCTATTATTTTTGCGGCTGATTTTTTAATAGTTTCCATAGATGGATTCACGGACTTGTCTGAGAAAATGATTTGTTTATATATATTGCAGTTATGTGTTGACGATTGTTTCCATGAGCCCTTTCGCTAAATACCTTATTAGATTTTTCTTTTTGTTTTAATAATTTAATTTACTTAATTATAGGAATTTTATGACTGATTTAATTAGATCCCAATTATTTGCTGCCAATCAGTTTTTGATTGAGTAAGGTTCATATCATAATTGTCTGTAAATTTTACCTAACTTAGCGCGTGTATTTTCTTCCTTTTCCAGTTTTCTCACAGACAAATATATGATTTATTAATCCAATATTTTTCTTGCACCGCCATAAATTTGTTTCAGATTTATTTATTTGATGTAATTTATATGATGTTAATGCAGTATTGAATAGTAAAGTAGAATTGTTTTATGTCTAGTCCATGTATGTATAATACTCCATGGTTTCGATTTATTTATTTCCATCATATTCCAATAATATGTTCCTGGTTCTATTCTATTTTCTGATCTCTAATCATATACAACTTTGTTTTAACTTAACTACTGTTTTACAATTTAGATGACTAGTTTTGATTAAAGCTGATTGTGCTTCATCGCACGCATATTTGCAGAAATATCGGTATTATCATAGAACTTTATGTTTGAGTGAGATTTCGTATGCAGAAATTTTGGTATATTCTTTCTCAAGTAATTGTTTGTATAGGATTTTGATATTTAAGAAGAGCCATGTAGCTTTAATTGTCCAATTTGGCTTTTGCAAAGCATTGAGTACACTTGAGTATATCAGTGTATATACATGAATTATACAACTGTAGATTGTTATTAGTAGAAGAACTTGTCGCATTGCAAAAGCTTCTCCTTGGAAGATTGTACACAATTTTGGAAGTATAATTCTTTTCGTAATGTTTAAATTAGGGATTAGGATTGCTGCATCAACTTCTTTTGTATATATATATATATATATATATATATATATATATATATATATATATATAGAGAGAGAGAGAGAGAGAGAGAGAGAGAGAGAGAGAGATTCATCCGTCAAAATTAATGTACAATTTGTAGATATTTGATCCAAATGTGAGTTCCAAATATTTTTGTTAATGTTTTGTAATATATATATCTAAATTTTTAAATGAAAAATATTTCGGCGTAATGACCTTTATTTGTATTAAATTACTATTGTAATTAGTCATATGGTATTAAATTACTATTGTAATTATTCATATAGATGGTGTTTTAAAGATCATTCCTCCATACATTTATACATTATTGAAAGCTTGTAAAATTTGTAGTAGATCGTTTCTATGCGGTACCCTTTTATTCTTTTTTCTAATATATAGTGTATCTGATTAAGTATTTCAAGGATAGGATTTTCTTCTTTCGCCATTCTTTATAGAGTAAAGTTTTCATCTAGTTTAGATATTTGATATGTAAAGGGTGCATACCAGTTTCTTCAAAAATCGCATTTTTCGGAAAGAAACTACTTGTAGGTTGTGAAAGTATGATTTTAAGCATGTCGTATATGAATTTTATTATTTCCTGGTAAAAATAAATCATCTCCGCATAAAATATATTACCATATAATATTTTACTCATTATGCATTGTATAAGAAATTTATTAAGACATGTTGGATTTATTCTCATCTTTTGCTACTTAAGCTTTTAAATGTTTCATGGTATTTATTTAGGGCTGTGTTCCCAATTCATTCTTGTATTCAAATGAAGTCTTAGATATTTGAAGTTATGATTATTATATACATGTCCATTTGTTTTTATATCTGAAAAGGTACATTGAAGTTTTTTCCTTGAAAACAGTATACTTAGTTTTATTCCAATTAATGTCAATGTCATAATTTATAGACCAATTTACTATTCTGTTTAGGATGTTTTCTAATTGGTTTTATCCCTTAGTAAGATCATTAGTAGCCATATCGTCAGCGTATGAATATATTTTAATTTCATGTTTAATTTTGGTAATTAAATCCAATATATAAATATTTAATAGGATTGGAATCAACTTGCTTCCTTGAAGTAATCCAATTGATGATGTTCATGGTTTATTATAAGTTTTATTTAACTTAATATATATTTTCCGATTGATAAGTAAGTTGTGAATAATTCTAATGAATTTTGAAGGAATATTGATCTTGTATAGCTTTTCTATTCCTCCTCTCAAAAATAAGAGAAATGAACTGATCTGAAAAAAACAATACACCAACCAAGGATCTTATAAAATAGAAAATCTTCCCTTACAACAAAATCTTGAAGCCATAGTCACAGTTTCGCCACCTCTACTCTGCCCACTTCGCCCAATAGGATCGCAATGTTTTGAGCCAACAATCATGGTGGAAACGAAAGTAGCCAATCAGACGATGGTAGAAACGAGAGTAGCCAATCAGACGTGCCGATACTCAGTTGCTTTTTGGCTTCACCGATTTAATAAGATGAAGATACATGTGGGCAGATCGTCTATTTATAACACTCTTGTTCTTGTTCTTGTTCTTGTAACCTCATACAGAGGTTGTACATAGGAGGAGATGCGGCACCATAGTAGTTAAGCCCGCTATGGCCCTGGAATTGCTGAAAAAATAAAAAATTGATAAATCTCTACTAAAGTCATTGCTTAATGTACAGTTTTAACTCGTTGCGTCCAGTAAAAACCTTGAAGAAGATACATGTTGCGTGCACTGAATACCAGACCTCAAGAGAATAGTTGAACTTAGATAACTATGTTAGTAATGATCTTGAAAATTCTCCTAGTGGGAAGATGAAAAATTTCAAATGGATTTCGGATAGTTCTCTGGTGATGAGAGTGATGCATAACAGGACATATATATCATGAAGATTGTCAAGCAATATCATGTTTCCACTGAGAATTGAGTCAGTTTATTATTATCATTATCATCACCACCACTACCACTATTATTATTATTATTCACTGGTGTTCTTGTCTTTTGTATTTTGATAAGCTTTAGAAGTCAAATTAAAAAAAAAAAAAAAAAAAAAAACAGGTGAAGTCGATAGTAGAACTTTCGCCAGATACATTATCAAATGCCTTGAAGTTATTCCTTTATTTATTTATTTATTTATTTATTTATTTATTTATTTTTATTCAATATTTAAAGGTATCCATATAAAAATGAAGAATATATTTGCATCGGGTTTAGTAGTTTTAGAGCGGGATTCCATTTATCTGTAAAAATTCCATCAATAATTGAATGAGTCCAAGAGGTCGTAGCTAAAATTTGTTCAACAGAAAAAGGTCCATAACCAAGTGCTCTGTGAAGTTTATTGATCATATAAGATCTGCCTTTAGTAAATTGTTCACAAACAAAAATTAAATGATTCAAAGATCCAATATCACGCTGACACCAACATAAAGGTGTAGTCAATTTATGTATTTAATATAATTTATAAGGCGTTAAGGCGGTGCCAAAAAGAAGGCGATATAATAGAATTACTCTGTATCTAGACCAATTATGTATAGTAAGCCATGGTTTGGGTTGAGAGATAGACATGATTTGCCAATAATGTCGCCCTGGTCCAAGCCTATTTTCAGATTTCCAAGCATGTAACATCTGGACTTGATTTCGTTTGATGATAGGAATAAAGTTTAAGTGGCTAACTTTAATAAAAGCTGATTGACCATCATTACATGCAGACTTTGCAGCTAGGTCTGTATCATCATGGAATTTTATATTAGAATGTGATTTCGTGTGTAAAAAATGTATAATGTATCCTTGTTCTTGAAGTTGATGGTATAAAAATTTTATATTTAAAAGAAGCCAAGTTGTTTTAACATTCCAATGGGTGTGTCTCAAAGCGTTAAGAACACTGAGAGCATCAGAGCAGATACAGGCATCAGAAAGTTGTAACTTTTTTATTAATAAAAGAGCTTGCCGAATGGCAAAAGCCTCACCTTCGAAAATGGTAAAATATTGAGGAAGTTTGAATTTTTTGATAATATGAAGAGTAGGAACAACAACTGCTGCGCCGACATTTTGATGAATGTATTTAGATGCATCTGTAAAAACAAGTGTACAATTTGAAGATAGCTGATCCACACAAGAGTGCCAAATGTAATTATTGATATTTGGTAAATGTACTGAAGTCGAAGAAGAGACGTAGTGGGGAAGAATTGTCTTTATTTGTACCAAACTCGTTGTATAGTGAAATATGTAGCACGGCAGTGATGGAGATTGTAGGATCATTCCTTCATACATGTGAACTTTAAAAAACGCTTTGACTATCCATGGTGATTTATTTCTATACGGCACCTTCTGATGTCTATTTTCCAATATATGTTTAATCTGATGAAGCTGTGCTATAAGAGGATTATTCCTTTTCGCCATTCGTGACAAAAGAAAAGTTTCTGCTAATTTGGAAATTTGTAAGTCAATAGAGCAAGGTAGGCTATTCCTCAAAGAGAACATTTTTCGGGCAGAAGGTAGGCTGAGAAAGGATGATCTTAAGTGCATCATATAAAAGTTTGTTTATTCGCTGGTAAAAATAGTTCATCTTCTCCTCATAAAATATGCTTCCATAAAGAGTTTTTGCCATCATACAATGTGTAATAATTTTGTATAGACAAGTTGGATTGAGTCCCCAACGTTTTGCACTTAAGCTTTTGAGAATGTTATATGAATCCAATGCGGTTGACAACAGAGCTAATTGAGGTTTCCAAGTCATTTTTGTGTCCAAATAAAGCCCAAGGTATTTGAAGTGTCGAACATAGCGTAACGTACGATTTTCGATATGAATGGTAGGGCGTGTATAACAACGTCTTCGCGTGAAGACGGAGTATACAGTTTTCTCCCAGTTGATGTCGATACCATTGTTTATAGACCAACGTAATAGTTTCTGTAAGGTTTGTTCAATAAGAATTGTCCCTCGGTGAAGATCATCCGTAGTCAGTATGAATATAATGTCATCAGCATACGAATACAGTTTTGCTGAATGGTTAAGTTCTGTTATGAGGTCCAATATATAGAGATTGAATAGAGTAGGACTTAACTTACTACCCTGGAGTAAGCCAACCGATGTAGTTCTAGGTTTATTGTAATGTTTGTTAAGTTTGATAAAAATCTTTCTGTTGATAAGTAAGTTATGAATGATTCTAATAAATTTGGAAGGTATCTGTAACAGATATAGCTTTTGAATGAGAAGATCTAAGATAATTGAGTCATATGCTTTTCTCAAGTCAACGCTAACTGCAATAACAAATTGTCTTTCAAGATAAGCCTGATAAATGTCAAGAATAAGAGGCCCAAGTGCGTCGTATGTTGAGGTGGCTTTTCGAAAGCCGGTGATAGTAGGAGGAAAAATTTGATTATGTTCCAAAAACCACTGTAATCTGGATAAAAGTAAGTCTTCAAATATCTTGAGAGAGCAAGGAAGTAATGCTATTGGTCTATAGTTGTCCGCTTTGCCAATATGTTGTTTGTTTTTTAAAATAGGAACAATAAGAACTTGTTTCCATTGAGATGGAATATGAGCAGTGTCCCAAATTTTATTATAACATTCTTAACACCAACCTTGTCCCTTTCTTCCTTTTCTTTCATAATATCAATTGAGGTTTTATATCTTAAGATGCAGACCTAGGTTCCCGTCACTTGTGTCACTAAATTATGTTGTTAATGATTATTTTTATTGTAGTAAGTTCAATATAAAAATTTATGAAAAAGATCCGCGATGAGGAAATATCCTCGTTTCTTTCTATATTAGGGTTGATCTCAAAAATCTCCGTTAATTATAAAAATTCTTAATTTTCACACATTACACTTAAAGTTTTTGTCTAATTTTCCGGACATATTACTTCAGATTCCTTACAGGCGTATGAGTTGTGCAGTAATAAGCATGTTTTAGCTTCAAATAACCAGCAACTGCATTAAAGTTCTTTCCATTAATGCTAAACCAATCTTCTTATTCCATGAAAAATAAATTTTGTATTTGTACTTGCATAACATTTACGGGGTTGTAAAACTAATTCATTTGTAACCTCATTCCGATTCGCTCATCACATTATAAAGCAACTATCATTATTTTCCAATTTATATATACAGGGTGCGGCACGTAAAACCGGCCCGTCGTAATATTCTGGTATATTGTGTTTTTGGCAACACTTAAATAATCTACCTTCCTACCAAGAGATGGCGTGTCGAGGTCGGGTCGACATACGTGACCTGCAGCAGTCACGTGCAGCCGCAGCCAGTGAAACTTGTCGAAACCAGTTGAGAAAAAGGCCTCGTTGTGTTAAGCCGGGTGAGTGTCAGTGTGTGATAATGCCGTATTCGATACCCGAGCGTGTTGCCATTGTTGAAGGGTTCATTCTCACTGGATCTTTTGTGAAAACAAAGAATTTGTTTCGGGAGAAATTTCCAGGACGTTCTGTGCCTGCAAAAAGCACCATTCAGGAATTGATTGAAAAATGGCGGCGTACAGGATCGGTTCAAAATGCTCCCAGGAACAGACGACCATCTGTCTGCACACCTGAATTAAAGATGCAGGTGGAGGAGATAATGACAAGAAGTCCTCGAAAGTCAACCAGGAGATTGATTCAACAGGTTCATGCGAGTGAGAGAAGTTGCAGACGTGTTTTAAGGGGACTGAAGTTAAAACCGTACCGGATAAGTGTTGTGCAAGAACTGAAGGATCCTGACCTGCAGAAGAGGGTGCATTTCTGTTCATGGCTGTTGAGCAATGTTGCCAGTGGTTTCTTGGATCCACTAATGTTCATCATGAGTGACGAGGCGTGGTTCCACCTGTCTGGGTACGTAAATTCTCAAAACAACCGGTATTGGTCGACAGAAAATCCACACGCAATCCACCAGGTACCCTTGCATGATGAGAAGGTTGGTGTTTGGTGTGCCATTTCCGCCACACGCGTTATTGGGCCCATATTCTTTGAGACGACAGTGAACAATGACGTGTATATTGGAATCCTGGAGGAGTTTTATACACGCACGACCGAAGAGGAGCGTCAGTTATGTTACTTTCAGCAGGACGGCAATATGCCACACATCAGCTGCATCATTGTCCCTTGTGCATGAGATGTTTACACCAGAGAGGACAATCAGCAAAGGCTTGTGGCCTCCTCGGTCACCAGACTTGTCCACGTGTGACTTTTACTTATGGGGACTGTTAAAGGGAAGAGTATACGAAACAAATTCACACACAATTGAAGAACTCAAGACCAGGATCCAGGATGTCACCAATAGCATTACAACACAAGAACTGACAAGGGTATATATGAATCTCCTCAATCGTGCTCACATGTGTGTTGAAGTGGGCGGAGGACACTTTCAGCACCTGCTGTGAAGACTGCTGTGAAGGTGAGTAGTCATATTCAATACATTACATTTCATTTATGTGTTGTAGTTAATCATATTCAATACATTACATTTCATTTTATGTGTTCACTTTACGTGCCGCACCCTGTATATATCTATATTTATCTATCTATCTATATATCTATATCTATATCTATATCTATATCTATATCTATATCTATATATATATCTATATCTATATCTATATATATATAGATAGATAGATAGATATATAATTGGTTTATTTTTTGTCTGGACAAATCTTTTGCTCTGGAACTTATACTCTGTCAATAAACAAATAAATAAAAGATATAGGCGTCACGAATTGTAGTCTGCGCTAGTCGTAAATGTCTCCTAGAGATGCGAAGAAGAAGAAGAAGAAGAAGAACATTGAAAGAAAATCTAACTAAAAACTCGTGGTAAGGTGAGCCATCATAATATAATAATAAACTTGATGGTATTAAAATAATTATTTTTGGCTTAAGTTAGAGTTGCCCCTCCAGTTTCAAATCTACAAAAACGCAGTTAAAACATCAAAAAAATGTTAGGCTAGGTTAGATTAGTTTACGTTAGGTTAGGTTACCAGGTAAGACTTTAGTTAGACTAGAACAGTGACTAGAACAGGTTCTCAAAGAAGCTTCAAATATCACTTAAATTCAGTAATTCGTGGTTCACATAAAAATTTAATAGATTCTCTTCATGATTCTCATACAAATATGTAAAACTCAATGCGGAAATATCAAATTTAACGAGCCGATACGCCATCTTTACGACTATCATGCTGCTAAATCATCGAAACCTTCCGTGTTTTGCAAATAGTACCCACTTCTACATATCTTTTCTCGTATTAAACATAACCTTACTGTCAAATTTACACACCTAAATATCACATAAGGACTTCAAATCATCATTTCTTACCCGATTTCTCCTGTAAATTTTCCTAATTTTTATAAAAAATTGGAGAGGAAACTCTAAACTTAACCCTTATTTTTAATAATTTGTTTCTGAAAGAAACATCTTTACATCAAGATTTTACTTTAGGGAATTTACACAATTAATCTTCTCCATAAAAACTCATTTAGTGGTAGCCTCATTATTACAGAACAACTGAATCTGACCTAAACTAACTGTACATCAATAAATATTTATCTCGTTTGATATTAACATTAGACATTTAAAAAATCATCATAGTAGCAAACGAATAGCCTAAAGTTAAATCTTGCCATTTGTGCTTTAATATGTCTCTCTAGGTGTAAACGATTTGAAGGATACTGTGAAATCTAAAACAAGCACTGATATGACATTATTATTATTATTATTATTATTATTAATAATAATAATAATAATAATAATAATAATAATAATAATAATAATACAAAGGTTATTAAAGTAATAGCTGGTTTCACATAAGAGAGTGGAAGACTTATGGGTCATCACAAAAGAAGTAGAAGACTTAAGTTAACATATAAAGAAAGATTGTATCAGAAGATGCTTGAGTGGATGTCCAATAATATTTTTACTAGAAATACGGAGTAAATCATATCACGTGTTACAATAGGAAAAGAAAAGAATAAGAATACAAGTAAGAATAAGAAAACATATTCCTGTTTATCTTAAGCAAAAATGTCACTGTGTATTCGTATACTACTCTTATACTTTAATAAAGAATAAAAAACTAGAAAAATTTATTATTTTCACTTAAGTGAAATAAAGTAAGTAGAAATAAAGAGAGTGCGTGATATAATGTTTTCATTTATTCCAAGAGCACTAAACCGTCTCCTTTAGCCTAACCGGCATAACCGCGGGATGTAAAGATTTCATTTCCAAGAGCACTAAAATAATTTATTGAAATCCCGAAAGAAAAAAAGAATTATTTGGCTTCCTGGTTTAATATTAACACTTTAATCTAATGATAATTATTAAGAAATTATAATACAAAATTAAAATTGATGAAATTACTGTAGAATAAGAAGTAACATTACAATATCATTGTCGTAAGGGCTTATGTCAAATTTATTTAAAACTAATGTACAGCTACGTCCCTTGTCACAAAATGCACCAATAAATTGTAATATTAAAATTACAAACAATATACGGGTGGGCGAAAAGTAAGCATTGAGCTTGCAACTCTTAATGTAATCAATGAACTGATTGACAGTGCATAGTTTGCTGCAATAAATTTCTTTCTTCCTTTCAGAAACACATCACAAAGAGTAAGGAAGTACTATATACTGGCAACTCATGAGGTCCCACAACGGCCAACCAAGTCCTTGAAAACGCTTGTCATGCCAGAGGTGTACATTAAGAACAAAATGATGCAGTGCACTATCTTGCTTAAATATGAGATTATGGTCGCACCTCATATAGACGCCATACACCATATCTCATTTTCCAACATCGTGCTCAGGAGGAACTCACCGACACTGGAATCTTTCGGTGGTTTCGTGCTTATTGACAATGACCCTAAGCAGTCACAACTATGATGATTCACAATCCCTCTCATCTTCCTCACATGAAAACTACGTCCTCTGACCAAATACTGTTTTCAAAAAGCTCTAGGTAGTCGTTGTACCAACCCAGCATGATTTTCTCATATCCTGTTTGATGATTACAGTTTTGAAGATAATTCTTGATAGTAATGCGACTTCATTGAACAAAATTTAATTTCGTTGTCAGAATATTTCGGATTGCGTGGTGGTTACTTCATTTTTCCTAGCAGTTTAGCATGTTGACTATTTTGGACTTTGTAAACATCTCCTGTTCCTGTTATTAGTAGTGTTTTCCTCTGGATGCGAAGGGATGAACATTTGTGGAAGTATCTTTCAGAAACATCGTTGTCCATAATTTGAAATGGCAATTGCTAATAATCCTTGAGTGCGTTATAGCACGAGGTCCAATCACGTTTCACCACCATCTTTTCACCTGTATCACTGAACAACACACTTTGTTCCGTAAGGCCAGCTGAGTTCGGCCACGCAGTGCTAAATTTTACGTCGTCATTTTTACCTATCTTCTATTACCGGAAGTATAAGTATACCAGGGCCGGATTTAGGAGGGGTACAAAGCTGCATATGGACCCCCTTTTGTTGTAAATATACATTACCTAAAGTGAAAAGCTAGCAGTGAGTTTTGCTAAATCAATGGTGTAAATCAATTTTCTGAAGGTTGAAGGAAAAGAATCCATTGAGAGCAGACACTTACCATTTCCAAAGGAATTCCTCGTTCACATCACAGATGCTTAAAGGCATTTAAAAAAACTCAAATTTAATTCAAATGTACTGTTAGTTATTGGTGCACCCCCCCCCCCCCCTAGAGAATCCTGGATCCAGCCCTGAATATAACAGTATGATTATAATTGAGCTGAGCGAAGCGAAGCTCTTATACTCGGGTTAGCCGTTTGGTTGTCCGCGAACTCCTCCTAGACCGTTTGGCCGATCTCAACCAAACTTAGCACGCTGATAGAGTATGTCGTGCTGAGTGAGAACATAGGTCGAAATCAAAAATCCGATGTACCATCGAGGAATAATCACCGAAAAACGCTTCCTGATTACGTAGTTTAAGCTCGCTCAGCTCATTTCATTGCAATCGGGTATATCCATTGCATTCCTAGTTTTATTATAAGAACTAAATTCTTTTTCTTTAATCATGAAAATCAATATTTACAAAAGCTACGATCACTTTTCAATAGACGTTTTTCGCTCAGTCTATATAAAAGATAGTAGAAAATTATACCAGTAAAGACAAAAATTACAGAAATTAATATAGATGTATTAATTTACAGAAAGTATATTAGTGTAGTCAAGAAAGTACACTATTGACTAGCAGAACTATATTATTATTGGATTATATTTAAAGCTTAAAATTGTGTATTTCGTAAATTATTTGTTACTTGGAAACAACTATTCGATTCAAAAAAATATCCCAGTCCGGTTGAATTACATAAATCAGAATATATTGCTTATTGATTATATGTAAAAAATGTATTGTATAATTTTAGAAGGCTATTTAAAACTGCTCAAGTGCTCGCACTGACAAACTTTTCTATTTTCATTTGAAAAAAGTAAGAATAGAAAAAACAAAAAAGGCTTGATCTAAATAGAATTTATTGTTAACTATGTAAATAGTACAAACAAATGTCATAACTTATTAGTTAATCATCAAATATAAAACTAATACATTTAAGATATTACACTAAATTTGATATTATTTACCTGACATGTTGAATATTTTAGTTCTACCAGTTCTGTTAGTCCGTAAATGTTGCGTATAATGCACAAATGTAATGAAAAAATACATGAACAAGTACACATCAAGTTGATTTTTTCTTTCATTGTTTTTAAAAATAATTCTACATATAGTGAAATGACCAGTTTTTGTTTTCCTTAGATGTTGACACGTAGGGAAACGAAGTCTTCTTTGGAAAAACTTTTGAATGAGTTGTATGAAAATAATGACAAGGAAACCAGTGACACTGCTTTGGAAAAGTTGTTATTAATATTCAAAAACATAAAAATGAATCCTGGTGACCTTAAATTTCAGTAAGTATATGAGTCTAAATTCTCACTCATTTAATATGGGGAATTAGTAACATTTGTTTGTAGATTATCCAATTAACAATTAAAGGACATATACATAAGATAAATCTAAAATAAATATGTATTTAAAGAAAAAATTGTAGGCTACATGTTAGCAGTAATTTTGGGGGGCACGGTGCACAGTGGTAGAGAGTGCTCATCTCTGATGCGGGGGTCTTGGTTTGATCCCAGGTCATGTGAGCTTGTGGTGGACAAAATTGTATTTGTAGATTCTCCCACACTTTCTACGTTTTCTTATTCCACCAATACTTTCATAGTTATTCACTCTTGTCTTATAACTTTTTTTTTTTTTAATTACTGAATTTTTACTAGTCAATTTGACTCATCTTATCTTGTATACTAAGTTCATATGAAAAACAGACTCCCAATTTCTTGTACGCTTTAAGAGTTGGCTCATGTTTTTGTTAAGTCTGTTTTCATATTAAAGAAAGTTTGCGACACTCAGTTTCCAGTTGTTAGCCTAGTAGCTAATTTTAGATCAATTAGATAATGAAATGCAGATTCTATTGGCTGGATAGAAGCAAATGTAGCAGATATATATAATATAGTTACAAAAAAAGTCGTACGTCACCAAGGGTTGATAAACTAAATGCCTCGATAAATACATTTGCGATTCAAAAGAACACGAAATGCGTGTCCAATGATTTTTAAAGATCTATTCAACTAACATAATATGAAGTTGTCCTCCTCCTCCCTATGGGGGGAGGAGAGGGCAACTTTGAAATTTCAAATGGAAACCCCCTACTTTTATTGCAGATTCGGATTCTGCAACCGAAAACACGCAACTTTTACATGAAATATTTTTTTCGTTATCCTTCTAGATAGCTCAGTATTTTTCGAGATATTCCACTGTCCCGACCTTTTTGTTACATGTTGTTTATCTATCTATCTATCTATCTATCTATCTATCTATCTATCTATCTATATATATATATATATATATATATATATATATATATATATATATATATATATATATATATATATATATAGATAGATAGATAGATAGATAGATAGATAGATAGATAGATAGATAGCTATATACTTAAGATAAAGAAATGTTTATTACAAAAATGTGTTTATCAATAAGAAATTATTGTACCTAATATAAAACTGAGTTTATACATTCATTTTTAGAAAAAGTAGAAGATTCGTACTGATAGATATTGTTAGTCGATTCGAAATGCCAAGTTTCCTTACAATGAATATCACAGTTTCCTGTAACTTACAAAATGTAATTTAATTCAAAATAGCAAATCAATTGCTTTTTTATTTTATAATAATAATAATTATTATCATCATTTATTTCCATTAAACAACAAAATATTCTAATGGACATCATCAAGATATGATTGGTTTATGTATGAGTGTCAATAAAAATAAACACATTTATTACAGAGAGTGAGTTTCAAACTTTAATGTACAATTTATATAATGACGATCCAAAGTCTTACGTCAAATAACATTTGTAATTACTTCAAAAAATAACAGAAAGTATGTTCCAGTGTTTTCGAAAATTCCACTCTTAAAGAGAGAAAAGAGGACAGTTTCTATAAAATTCGAATTAACGATTCTTTTTGCAGAAAATCCTCAAAGTGAGAATTCGCTTACATTAGAAGTGCGGAATTCGGTATATGAAGTTCTAGTTATAAATGAGGAAATTCGTGATTAACACTTTCTAAAAATTCGCCCCGAAGTAGGGAAATGTAGTCAATTTCCACAATATTCAATTTCTGCTTTTATATTCATTAAGTCGTATTCTTTCCATACGGAGGAAAACAGTTATGTGAGTCATTAATATTAATGTTCGTCAATTCCAATTTCTTTTAAAATAGTATAACTGCAATTCTATACGAAGAGAGGGTAGTGTTATTTAAAATATTAACAAAATATTTAGAACATAGGTATAATTGATGTAATCAAACTTCTAACTTCTTTCAAGGTAAATTGTACTTTTGTGTAAAACTAATTGGCCTGAAAGTAATTCTTACCCTTAAAAATTGACGAAACTGAAAAAAAAAAAAAAAAAAAAAAACAAGGGAAACAGAAAGAAAAGGCCAAAATGAGAGAAATTGCAAAGACAAATTACTATTTTTTTTCTTAATTTTTTTAAACGCCGCTATTTCATTTTTAGAGGCTAGCAAACTTAGAATAAGCATAATTATTAAATAGCACACAATTCAATAGTTAAAACAAAAAAACCTTCCAAACACAAAACCGTACATCTTTCTACATTTGAAATTTGGATTAAAATACGCGGCTTGTGTCCGATAAATTACAGTAATAATTTTAATGATGTTTACAATGAATTTTACAGCTTACATACATGATCATGTTAGAATATTAGAGTAAACTAAACTCCTGACACAAACTGTTTGGAGGCCAAGGTCTACCATAGGGCTTGTGACACTCATGCCTTTGAGGTGATGTGTGATTAGCACATTGGTTCCTATTAACGTTATTACTGGCTTTCTAGATCGGAATTCGCTACTTCATATTTTCAAGATCCCAACATATCCTGACGACGCTGGATCAATGTCGCAATATCAACGCTGTCTGGTGAGTATGAACAGTTACCCATCTTTCCTCTGACCCTACCTGGCACCACTTGACTTCGCTACCTCGTGAGAAGAGAAGCGGTATTCCAGTGCAACTAGGGCGTTGGCTGCAACAGAATATTAATAAATTTAATGTAAGCTATTGAATGTATGCAATTGAACCACTATTTGTAGTTATTGCTAGCAAGCACACAAGCATCAGTAAATAATTACAGCATTAGCTTCAGTTATACGAGAAGTTATCTTTTTTGTGCATTAAATATTATTACTTTCTTTTTTATTTGTAGTTTTGCGTAACGTTAACGTATGTTTCTTGTATTACAGAAGTATTCGGGTGGGAAATCCTGCTTTTGTTACTTATCTATGGCAGTTCGAACCAATGAAGAAGTTTCTAAATATTGCTGGATGGAAGGTAAACGCTAACAAGTTTCCCAAAGCCAGTTTATTTGTACAGCAAAAATTAGATCAACACTATTTGAAAACTATTTGTAAATACAAGGGATGTTTTCTTTTCATCCTCTGTCAAGCCACCATATAAGAATCATGTAAGACAGGCACCAGATTCGGGTAATTTGAACTGTTTCGTCCGTTTGAGCTGTTAAGCGTTGTTTCATCGTTCCCGCGAGCGAAGCCATAAGAACACCAGCAAGATAGTTCGATCCCCAAGAAGTTGCTAACTATTGAACGACAAACTCGCTGATTCATAAAGCGTGTGAGCACAACATACGGAAAGACATATTTAATAATATTGCTTTATTTTATAATGTTAAATTTACTTTATGTTAAGCTTTACAATTATATTTAATTAATAGAGTTACTTTTTTAAAACTTGCCTTTTTCGGTGAAAATAGATTATATGAAACTTATAAGTGGAAAATGGAATTAAATACAATCATGTTATTCTACAAAAGGTAATAATATAATGGAAAATACATCTTTAAAGGATTGGCATATACTTTAGTTTAACATTTTAATTTATTATACATACACAATTTCTTCTCTTTTGTCTTATTAAAAGATACACAATAAGTCCAAATATTATACAGCAGGCTCACTTATATCTCTTTATAAGGTAATAAAAGAAAATTACATCGCTTATTATTATTATTATTATTATTATTATTATTATTATTATTATTATTATTATTATTATTATTATTATTATTATTATTATTATTATCCCTACTGCTTGGTCCAGTGGCTAGCACGTATGCCTTTGGTGCACGGGGTCTCGGGCTCAATTTTTGATGAGAGAGCCTTGAAAACTTTGAATGAATTACTATGCTTCGGATTACACCTTAAACTGTAGATCCAAATTTTATATAGACTAGTATTGAAAGGGACGCAAACCAATCAATGAACGCGTATAATTTATATCCATCCATGTAAGTCCTGGGGTTTGTATTCTTCTTGCCAGGAAGAAATGTTCCAGGATGAAATACCTATTTACAATTATTCCGCTTAATTATGAGAAATTATCTAGAAGCTCTACCAGTGTTGTACAAACTCTGTCCCTGCTTGACCATTCTAATCGTTTCACTTGCCCTAGGAATCCATCTCTCGAAGACTGAATTAACCTTAAAACCGCATTGGGACGAGGTAGGATGAGAAAATTTTCTCTTCTCCACCGAAGATCGAACCTGAGACACCTTACCGACTACACAACAGCGGCCCTTCACTTGATATAAGTCTATATGCTTCTGAGGCGGAGAAAAGAAAGAATTTATATTTATATTTGAATTTAACACCCAATACTACAATTTTAATATTTAACAAATTAGATAGTTCTATTTTTTTAAAACAGATATCTCATCAGTAATTATTCTGAGCATGTACATACAAAAATAATTTCTCAAAAATTGGTTATCAGATCTAAGGTAATCAAATTTTATGTATTACTATTTTATTATTTTGTGTTTCGAATAAAATGTTCATTCAAGAAATAGTCACTCCCAATCTATTATAAAAGGAATCATTCAAACACTATTTCAAGCAAAACAAAATTAAATTATTAGTGCATACATTTTATATATCTTCTGGATGTGACTGGAAAATTGTCATGTTCCGTATCGTTCACCTGGAACCGCACAGTGAATCAGTGGTGGTCCATGGACTACTTTTTGAAAAACACAATTCTATATATTGAAAGTAAATCTGAAAATCGTGTAACATACTACGATGTTATTGCGTATCCTTTAAATACCAGGAGATAGGAATACCAAACAGACGTCCCAAACAGACGCGCATCAGGCATACCAAAACATTCACTTGTTACTTGTTAATAATACGAGTAACAAGTGAATGTTTTGTTGTGTAACTACGGTCAACTTCCAAACCATGGGAATTTAATATTGAAACAAATATACAACTTCTGGCTGCAATATAGGGATAATGAGACATGAAACCTGTTAAGAAGAATTTCTATCCTCCTGGTTTACTAGTGACATGTACGAGAAGATGGAATATTTTCTTAGGACTCTGAATCGATTAAAAAAAAAAAAAAAAAAAAAAAACCGCTATCTGTTGCCGTTTTTGTTCTATGATGATAAGAACTATAACCTAAAATGGAAGATTTCTACTACTTTCGATTTGAATAAAGTCTTAATGTAAGAGTTGAAACCTATTTTGGGGGCACCGAATCGATTCCAAAAATTCACTTCTCGGTATCTCTTACCGTTTTTGTTTACTGTGTAAGGTACATGAATATTGAAACCGCAAGTATTTACAAATAAATACCACTTCCGGTTTTGGTAGAATGTTACGGGTTGTTATGGTATACTCACTTGAGACAATAATTCGATACCAAGAGGCCAATTGTCACTGTCTCTTACCGTTTTGTTCTATTGGCGTTGAAACCGGAAATGATTGATTTCTATTACTTTCTTTTTGAATATAGGGTAACGAAAACGAAACCTATTTTTGGTACGATTAATCGATCGAAAGAAACCGCTTTTCGATCTCTCTTACCATTTTTGTCCTGATACTTGTCGACAGATGGACAGACATAGGCGCTCTATAAAACATTCAACATTTGGTTTGGAAGTCTTCTTCTTCTTTTTCTTCTTCTACTACTACTACTACTACTTTTTCTTCTTCTTTTTCTTCTTCTTTTCTTTTAAAAATACCGATCCTCCCGAGAGGGATTGAATGAACTTCGGATTGGTGACTTGTGTTCTACAGACACAGTCCACTTCAGTTAAACTACTCGGCATGGTGTCATAAATGCCGAAGTGGAAACAATGATACGTATTACTTTGCTGGTTTGCTCATAAGAGCCTCTGGCAGCTTGCCTGAACAAATCGGATTCACCGGCTTTTTGCGGAGGAGCAGAATTCTAAAGTAGAATGATGTAAGATGACGAAACAATGATAGAACAAAGTTGTCACTGGACGTCCCTATCCTCCATACCTATCGACAAACTTAGCCATTCAATAATTGTGAAATCTTATTAAGTGGAATCGAAGCGCCAACCAAGTGTGAATTATGTGATGTAACCCGATTTCTCCATGCAGCTGCTGAGTTGTCTGAAATCCCAAGATTAGATAGTTCATAAATCATAATCTACGCCTTTCACAAACTACACAATTCACGTGTTCATCAAGGTCGTCTGCCGTCACAGATTTCCACCCTTGGCTACTCTCGTCATATACTCTTATAAATCCTCCTTTGATCTCTTTGCAGATGTCTTGCATACATCCAATACTTATAAAGCTCTTGTTGTAATCTTTACTCATTCGACAATGAATGGCGGCTGTATTATGCTCTTCCGCTAGGAGCAATCGAATTACATTATGTATTTCACACTTGGCGACACTCAATCATATATTTCACACTTGGCGACATTTCACGCTCGCTACTCCACAATAACCTCCTGAGATCCTGCGTATTGCATGCAATACGTTTTTCGAACACCCGTCATGGTTACGAATATTTAAGAACATCCCCGAATCTCGGTTATTGTATTCGGGAAGTGTCGAAATTACTGCAGAAAAGGCAGCTGGTTTTTCTTTTTATCTACAGGTGGCTCTATTGTCTGTTGAAGGCGGGAAGAAGACAATTGGGGTTATGGACGCATCTGATCCAGGTACATTGATTGAATAATTTCTCAGAAAATAAAACATAGTGCAGTAAATTTCAAGTTTAATGATTTACATATTTTATGCTTATATTACGAAGGGAAATATACAATTTTACTTGTGTAGTGTATGCAATACATAGCAATTTGAGACCCAAAGTACTGCATACAATTCGACCCATTACCGAACAATAGGAAAGCAGTATGACAAAATGGTTGTTAAATATGTACTATTCGGTCTATTGTTACCTAATATACAAAATTTCATCAAAAGTTCTTGACAAATAGATGCTATTCAACGACAGGAGTGTTTGTCTATCCATGTGGAGGATGGGGGATATCCAGTGAACATCTTTGGCTTATTCCCGTTTCGTCATCTCATATGGTTCTCTTTTGGTGGCTTAACGGAGGTTGAAAAAAAATAGTCCTCATATTTTCGTTGATGCTTCATCAAAGAGGGAGGGGAATAGGTAGCAAAAAATATTGAACAAAAGATCAGGGATTGAAAATAACTTATAGTACTATAATGGTATCGCCTCTTCAAGAAATTTTTAATCCTTCTCCACTTTGAACATGACAATGGTATCACGTGATATGAAATGAATGTGGCTTCCTCAGTTTTTGCACTTATTTCCCTTAATTCTTCCCGATCCTTTATGATGAAGCATCAGAAAAAGTACTTTCAACACAGTTTTTCTTTCCTTGTGTTTTGTTTACTTTTTCATTATAATTAATTTCTGTTATTTATTCTCCATACTTGCTTTAGGAGTTGCTTTTGGCTACCATGTAAGTTATATGTATATTTCTTTATTCTAAAGAAGTAAAGAATTAAATGTCTTATCATACATTACAAAATAAGTATGTACTGCAATGAAAACTACAATTTGAAAGATATTTTAGTTTCTGGAAAAGTACTACCTTCCCTTCTCACACCTTCTCACTGGAAAGTAGTGCTTGTGACCATGTAGCATAAAGATCAAATACTGTTGACAATTTTTATTATTATTGTTTATTATTATTATTATTATTATTATTATTATTATTATTGTTTATTATTATTATTATTATTATTATTATTATTATTATTATTATTATTATTATTATTATTATTATTATTATTATTATTATTATTATTATTATTATTATTAAAAATATTAAACCGATTTTCATTTTGTATTGTTTAAGTAACGTATTTCAATTTTTTCTCCTCGAAAAATCCTTTTAGTAATCACTTTAAATGGAGAATGCAATCCTTGTGGACACAGAATTCAACTCAAACTAAACTTGTGTCTATACAAATTGAGCTTTTATTCGTGAAGTATTCACTAGACTAAACATTCGTTCTGGAAAAGCATTACTAAGTGGTACTAATAACACAGCTTGAAATACTTTTAGCAAGTTTGGAGCGCTAGCACTTCCAGAGAGAGAAAAAAAAAAACTTATTAATTTTTTCTCTACTAATAATGAAGTGTCAATATGTGGTTGACTAATTTTTAAACTATTCTCTTCATACATGGTATCAATCAAACCCAATGCTGATAAGATCATGCGAGGAAAAATATAGAATCTGACATTTAGAATCAGGTTTTAACATGTACACCAGAGACTTTTCTAAAATACTGTACATGATGTCTGGTTGAAACAAGACAGGTGGTAACGCTAGTCAGGTACGGCCCGAGAAACACCATTTGGTCATCACTGTTTTAAGCTATTATGAATTTTTCAAATACTTCATAAAACAGACACTTTTTCAACTTCCCCATGAAAAGACAATTATAATCAAGAACGTACAGAGACAATTGTCAGATTTACAGTATCATAAAACGTGGGAGTGCTGAAATTTATTATTACCTAAGAATACGATTTCTGAATTAAGATGAATTATAAGAAACCTCTTCCTCCAAGATGCCAAGTTTTATTGAATCTGCTACACTTGAAGAAGACTATCTACAGTCTTCTTGGTAGTGCATATTTTCATATAAATGAATATAGTATCTTTGGAAATCAAATTTCACTTCTTGCATGTTCGTCAGATTGTTTCTTTCTTTCTTTCTTTCTTATTTGAGAATGAGGTAAACAATTTGCTGTAACAATTTTATAGTAATGGAATATTAGGCCTTATTAATGCTCATGGTACGTGCCTTCAGAAGCATAGGGTAATGATTCTATTTGTGTATTTTTTTTATTACTTATTTATTTATTTTATTTTTCTTACAGTGCCTGGGAGATAAACTTACTTTTGATTCGGACACCTACCTTGATGATATTATAAGCTTGCTTACGTATTACAGGTAAGTTAACTTCAAATTCCTTTAAGTACAAATGCAATTTATCGTGATTAAATTACTATTAACAATATGTTTAGCCAATATAAATGTCCCTAATTTTAGTTCCTTAATTAATTTATTTATTTATCTGTTCATGTAACGCAACAGGGAGATTATCAGTGCGGATTCAGACGAAACCGATCAACTATCGACCAAATATTTACCATTCGCCAAATACTCGAAAAAAAGTGGGAATACAATACCCAGGTACATCAACTATTTATTGATTTTAGAAAGGCGTACGACTCGGTTCGGAGAGAAACCTTATACAACGTTCTTACAGAACTTGGAATACCGAGAAAGCTAATTAGATTAATTAAGATATGTTTAAATGAATTCCAAAGTAAAGTCCGGGTAGGAAAATTTTTGTCCACGAGCTTTCACGTCGAAAATGGCCTGAAGCAAGGAGATGCGTTGTCGCCATTATTATTTAACTTCGTTCTGGAATACGCTATAAGGAAAATCAAAGGTAGCAACCAGGGCCTACAGTTGAACGGTATTCACCAGGTTATGGCATATGCTGATGATGTAAATTTAATAGGGGAAGATAGGAGAACAATAGAAAGAAATGCAGAGATCTTATTAAACGCTTGCAGGGACATGGGTTTAGAAGTAAATGCAGAGAAAACTAAATACATGGAAGTGCGTCGGGACCGGAATACAGCAAATTGTGGACGCGTTAAAATATTAAATAATACTTTTGATAAAGTGGATAGTTTCAAATATCTAGGATCAATATTAACAGATGAAAATCATATTCACGGAGAAATTAAATGTCTACTAAAAGCAGGGAATTCGTGTTACTATTCGGTTCATAATCTCTTGTCGTCGCGAATTTCGTCGAGGAATTTGAAGCTTAAAATATATATAAAACGATAATCATGTCTGTTGGTCTGTATGGCTGCGAAACATGGTCACTTAGTCTGAGGGAAGAACATAGACTGAAAGTATTTGAGAACAAGATCCTGAGAAGAATATTCGGACCCAAGAGGAGCGGGAATGGGGAATGGCGGAAACTTCATAACGAGGAAGTACATAATTTATATGGTTCACCCAACATTGTTAGGGTCGTCAAATCTAGGAGGCGTAAGTGGGCGGGTCATAGCTAGAATGGAAGAAAGTAGAAACGCTTTCAAAGTCGACTGGAAGACCAATCGGAAAACGACCATTAGGAAGACCTAGGCGCAGATGGGAGGACAATATTAAGATGAATCTCGCAGAGATTGGAATACAAAGTAGAAACTGGATGCAGTTAGCTAAGGATATAAGTCAGTGGAGAGCTTTTGTGAACGCGGCATTGAACCTCCGGGTTCCATAGGCCATAGAGTTAGTTAGTTTGTTAGTAACGTAACAGGCTACAGATCTGGTTACGTCGTTGTTCATATTTTTTTTTTCTTAATTTAAAGATAATAATACATTAAATATTTATATTAGAAAATGATTTTGATGTGGATCTGACATTTCTAAAAATCTGTATTATTTAGATGCTTCCAATTGTGTGTAGAAACATTCATCTTACGTACTGTGTAGGAGACTTGGAATTTGTTTTTATGTTATTGCAATAAAATGTGTTATTACTGATATTTCCTATCCTAATTTTGTTTGCAGAACATTCAGATAGAGTTTCGAATTTAGATTGGAACAGCCTGTTTTATCGCGAAATAATTATGCAGAAACATATCACCCTTCCTTCGCTGTTGCTTTCTCCGTTATGCTTCTTTCACTATATATTGATTTTATTATTATTATTATTAATTTTATGTACACGTAATACTTTAGTTACAGACCGGCATGTCTTCAAGTAAGCAGTTGTAATTTTTATTAAGTTCTTTCAATCATCATACGGCATTTCTGTGTATTTATTTTTAACTAAGCACCTATATTCTAATTTCAATTTCAATATTCTGGGTTTTATCGTTTAGAAATTCTTTTCCAAATTTTATTATACAACTAAGATTTATTATTTAAGGATATAAATTGACGAATATTTATATTAATTTGTAAGCATACTCTTTTATTTACTGTGTGAAGGATGCACGGTGGTTCAGTGGTAAAGCGCCCACTTCTGATACTAGGTATTAGGGGGTTTAACAATACTTGTTTGTTGTGACAAATTATATATATATATATATATATATATATATAAAAGTAGTCATAATATCGGGCTCACAAATGGAACATACCGTTTGTAAGTAGAATCCATTTTAATGTGACAGTACTAAGGGGTAGCTTGAGCCGGGTTTTCCTTTTTCTGGCTATGCCACTATAATATAGTATGATTTGGGTGATATCTGTGATATGTGATATGTGTGATATCTAGTATCACATCGTCCAGTGTGAAGTGAACATCACATTTTTTGGCAATACCATCTGGCTTCAGTGCAGAGAAACACCACAGTTTCAGCAATATACCTGGTTTCCTGATTGTTTTACCTTGTAAGCACACTCTAGACTCTACACACCATCTCTTTCTCTCTGTTTTTTTTTTTTTTTTTTTTTTTTCATGGGAGTAAATAACTAATTTCCTGAGTTTTGCCATCAAGACAAGTTGGTTAGGTTTTTCTTTTTGACGTCACTTTCTAGGAATGTCTATGATCCAAAGGTATTGATGGTCCCTGTGAAATGACCGAAATATCACAAATGATTGGTGAGGGAGCTAAAGGATGTGCTGTAATTTTATCGTCTCGAAGAAAGTTACAGGAGATTCAGAAGCGGGAGGAATTTTAAAGAGCACACCGTGAGAGACAGAGAAAAAGTTCTTGGGTCACTTGGATGTTTTCCGAATCAATAGATAAAATGCCTGATATTGGTCAGCTGTGTCCCTACCATGAATATATTGATATCAATTCATCGAATGAATCTTGCCCGTACAAAATTTCGATAACTTCTCTGATTGATATGTACTTTTTCCTCAGCGTACTGACTTCTTTGTCTCATCGCACACCCTGGAACTATGCATCTAAGTTACGTTCCTTGCTGAGAGAACATTTAGGAAACATACCTTAAAGGAAAGGAATTCATATGAAACACGTGACTGCTTAGTAGAAAATACATTTCTTTGCCATCTCTAAGAGTTGGGACGAACTAAATTGTGTGCGTGATTTTAAAACATAAAATCTTCGTGCCTGAAACATAAAATCTTCAAAATTGACTGTAGTCAGAAATAGTGCTTTATACACTTTGGGTCAAATTCGACCAAGATTGGATATAGGAGTGAATGTATTAAAAACGACCCAACGATAAAGTTGATATTTCATAAATAAATGTTTTATTAATAATCCAATCATATGGTATAATTCATTGATCATGGAAAGAAATCGCATTAGATATCGTAGTTTACCCTTGGAGTGAGTTTTCTTCAGACGATATGGAGGATATGATCTAAAACAGCTTATTATGATTTTGTTCATATTTCATAATTACATGTTTCCATAATAACTGCAGCATAATATAATTCAATATAAGACATGAAAGCGAGAAAATTTAGTGCGGTGGCCCGCATCATTGTTGTTGTTGTTTACATTGCTATTCGTAATAAAGATATATCCGTTTACTTTCCTTTCCTTCTAATGCCTTGCACGCCCAATTGTGTGATATTTTTAACTTTAACCTTGGAATAAGTTTAAAGTTTACCAAGATGTCCATTTCTTTTATAAAATTTATATTCTTGGTGAAACAACAGGAAATTTTGAGAGGTTTAATTGCGATTAATATTATATGTGGTAGAAACAAAAATAGTTAATAATGATTTTAATATGTTATTATTATTATTATTATTATTATTATTATTATTATTATTATTATTATTATTATTATTATTATTATTATTATTACTTGTGGTGGTAGTAGTACTAATGGTAGTAGTAGAGTATATGCTGGATCTCATCTAACTAGGATCTATCAACCAAATCTAGGAGGCTCAGGTGGGCAGGTCATGTAGCCAGGATGGAAGAAAGTAGGAACGCTTTCAAACCCTTAACTGGAAAACGAATCGGAAAACAACCATTAGGAAGACCTAGGAGGAGATGGGAGACAATATTTAGATGGATCTTGCGGAAACAGGCATACAAAGTAGAAATTGGATCCAGTTGGCTAAGGATAGAAGTCAATGGAGAACTTTTGTGAACGCGGCATTGAACCTTCGAGTTCCATAGGCCATAGAGTGAGTTAGAGTAGATGCTGTTGTTTCTTATTGATGAATAGCCATCTCAGTTAGTCTAGTGGCTTGCACGCGGCCTTTGGTGCACGTGGTCCCTGGTTTGATTTCCATTTGAGAGCACATACAGTTTAATTTCACAATCATTCACTTTCATTAATCACCCGTCTTCTTTACCCTAGTGCGCTTAACCAATGGGAAGTTAAAAATTTTATTTCATTTCACTTAGTGATGAAATAATCAATCCCATAGAAAACATAATGAGTGTATCAAAAGTCCGATTCCGTTATGAGTAAAGATGCGGAAAAATAGAAAGAGAGAGAGAGAAAGATTGTTTGAAAGGTGGTTTCTCAATCTAAAGTGGGCAGGCTGTTCGAACGAAACGTAAGTGCACGAAAAAATGATACGGTGAGCATGCATATTTGGGGTAATCTAGAGCAGTGGTTTTCAACTTTTTTCTTGACTTACGACACACTTAGTTGATATTTATTATTATTATTATTATTATTATTATTATTATTATTATTATTATTATTATTATTATTATTATTATTATTAATAATAATAATAATAATAATAATAATAATAATAACTGTTATAATTGTGAAACCTATTAGTTTTTAAAATGACTCTATGTAGCACTGATCGTTATTGCTGCCGCTGGAGGCGTTAACTGGTACAGTCTTTCTCGATTTTAACTAATTATTATTAAATTCTTCATGATTTTTTAAATTCTAAAATTTCGGGACACACTTTATGGGGACTTCATGTGGTCTACAACACCTCAAATTCGTTTCCCAACAATGCTGTATCGTTGGTATGGTTAGGATGCAAGGGAACTGCCAATATTGCTTTTTCATTGAACATAGAGCATTTTCCAGTATAGAATCCAAACAGCTGGTGCAATTGGCAAAATTCCACCATTTTAGATTGAAAATACATATTTCCAACAATTTTCCTCTCTTCCCAATTTTTTTCTTATCTTTAAACATAATCGATGGGGCTGGATTTTCGACATAGCCTCTAGTGTAAACGTAAAACGCAAAATAATCCTTGTTTATGTGCTTCAGTAGGTCAAATGCCGTTTACTTTTACTGTGTGATATCCATCAATAGCATAAATATAAAAATTATATTAGAAAACTTGAGCAAAATACTTTACAAACTTACATTTATAATATCAATTCAATATAAGCTATATTTGGTTATTTCAAACGTGTAAGATGGTTCCTACTTAAACTCTGTCTTCTGTTAACCGATTGTTTACACTTAGAACAAATATCTGATGCAAATTCAATTACTATACATAAAATAACAACGCATCGTAAAAAAGAAAAAGCAAACACCCACTCCTACTGATCAATAGAGTGGAATCAAACAGAATATAAAATTAAAATTCGTTTTGGACCTGCTAGTAGACTTTACGATCCTTCCTAACTGATAAATATTGATGACAGGTATATGAATGATGGACAAAGATTGAGGTGTCCGTCTTCGGTTACTGAAAGCATACATTCACTGTAACATGAAGTAAAGACCAGTTTACTAACTGTTTTCAGTATTAACCACCTCAACTGCCAAAATGTAAATACAATAAGATGTAAAGGAAAAGCACTCTTGGAAGAAGCGTCGGTTACTTAACTTGAAAGTTGGCTAGAAGATAAAGATCCTTTAGGAACAAAGTAGTCACAAAATCAAAGGCAGAGAAGCGATCAACCATAATAATAATAATAATAATAATAATAATAATAATAATAATAATAATAATAATAATAATAATAATAATAATAATAATAATAATAATAATAATAATAAAGTTATTAATTAATATGAACCAATATTAAATATTGATTTAATAATAATGTAATAAGCATAGTTATATTAATAATTTATAATAAATATTATACAATATTAATAATTAATATAAATTGTATATATTATAATTAATAATTAATTATTAATTAACATATTATTATTGTTAATAGTTTGACCTTTATGTTTTTATTCCTATGCGTGAATTGGTAATTAACAGCGCCAGTACTTTGCTTATTCAAGGCGTAAAATACTATTAAAGCAGTCCTGATTATATCAAATCTTTGTATAATCGATTACATGTCGCAACTTTGAAGGAATCTTCAAACTAGAAAAAATGTAGGTTAATATAAAATCTTCTTTTGACACATGAGTAAAGAAAATATTCCTCAATTCGTTCTCTTTAGTATGTAGTCATGAGAAAATTAATATCTGTTTTATTTTATCAGTGGGTAAAATTGTGTCAAATGAAGAGGCATCTTTTTTGTTTGTTTATTTATTTCTTTAGGAAAAATCATATCTAAGAATATGAATTGAAATCATTTTTAAATAAAATAAGTATTCGTTTGTTTTGAAATAAGGTTACTGTAAGTTTCTCATAGACATGATAAATGATTTTAGCACAGATCTGAAGATTTGATCAAAATCATAATTTTATTATTTCTTTTCAGACCACCAGTAAAACGTCGAACAAGGTTACTAGTTAAACAGAAATCTGAAAAACCAGATGAGTCCAAAGAGAAGAAGAAGATAGAGAAGAAAGATAAAGCACTTTTGGAACAGAAAAAGAAAGAGGTAGCAATTGCAAGGAGTTTAAGTTACAGAATTTCACAAGCTCTACTATACGAAATTCAAATACACTCATTCTTCGATTTTACGAACCTCAATTTAACGGATTTCGGAAGCCACGGATAAAATTTGGAGCAACTGATTCAATTTGAAAGTACTAATTTTAAACTATGAATGTTGACTTTACTCTAATGTGGTGTATATTTACAGTGTACCAGGTATTTTACACTGTCAGATTGATTAGTGGGTTTGATTAGAAGTACGATCAGGGGCTGTCTGGCATCGCTGGGGCCCTCGGCTGCAGGAGGCTAAAAGGCCCCCTTTTAAAAATTGTCCACTTGCGTATATTACTAAATTCTATTATTGTTGATCCATTTAAGTAAAGTTACGTTCCACATGGTTTTATAGGGGTTTTATTTTAATAACAACCCTATACAGTAGGATTACGTTTTCTAATTACATAAATTCTATCATAACATTCTTTAAAAACAAATTTCCATTACCTTAATGATATAAGGTAAGTAACTAATAAAAATACTATTAGGAATACTTTATACTTTTCATACTTTATTACATGAAACTTACAATATGTAGGTTACTTCGAATTTTAAAATAGTGATTTTGCATAGGTGTACACAAATCTACATAAAAATCATATAAAATCAAAAAATATATACAAATTGTGTATTATTCTATTTAGATTCGCTCGGAAAAAGAAACTTTCAAAACTATCAACCTGTAAAATTATTGCGTTTGAATATCTAATACTGTATTCTGTTGTGAAGAAGAATATTGACATAATCATCATAGGTATTCTGGCCTTACTAGCAGGTCAAATGCAACAGCTGAGAAGCTTCCATGCTACATGGTCCTACGCTAACGTATGATCTTTCTGTTTTTATATCATCCATTAATTATAGTCTCCTTCACCCCCTCTCTCTCTTTCCCGCCACCATACCCTCTAGGACGTCCCTCATGATACAATTTCTTCTTAGGCAATGTCCCAACCAGTTTCTCTTCCTCTTCTTAACAATATCTAAAAGTGTTCTTTTCTCCCCTACCATTTCTAACACCCCCTCATTCGTTTTCCGCTCGACCCAACTAATTCTTTTCATTCTTCTCCACGCCCACATTTCGAAGGCTTCCAGTCGTTTTTCATCACTTTTACGTAATGTCCACGTTTCCGCCCCATACAGTACAACACTCCACACGAAGCATTTTGTGAGTCTTTTTCTCAACTCTTTATTCAAGGCCCCACAAAACAGACTTTTCTTCCTCCTAAAGGCTTCTTTCGCCATTCCTGTCTTTGCTTTTATTTCACGTTCGCACTTCATGTCATTACTAAGAATACTATCCACATATCGAAAACTATTCACTTGTTCTATTTTCCCCCCTCCCACTTTTATATTTGACATAGATCTCTTCGCTCCAATCACCATGGCTTTTGTCTCTCTAACATTTATTTTCATTCCATATTCTTCCAAGCCCATCCTCAGGTTTTCTAACATTTTATTGATTTCCTTCTTAAGATTCTGCAACAAGCGCCATATCGTCTGCAAATCTTATGCATCTAATCATTCTACATCCTACCGAAATGCCGTCATCATCATGTAAACTCTTTTTTACTATCTCTTCTAGATAGACATTAAATAGTGTTGGCGAGAGGCATTCTTGTCGATCTCCCCTTCCAATTGCACTCTCTTCCGCAGTTCTTCCCCTATCCTAACACTTACTTGTTGGTTCATGTATAAGTTTCTTATGAGTCTTCGATCTTTCCATTCCAATTCTATCTTCTTTAGAACACCCAACAACAATTCCCAATTCACGCGGTCAAAAGCCTTTTCTAGATCAATAAATACAACATATACCTCTTTCCCTCTTTCTATAAATCTTTCACCGATCGCCTCTAATAATCCAATAGCATCGCTTGTGCCCTTACTTCTTCTGAACCCGAACTGCTCCTCCTCAACTTCTTCATTTGTTCTTCCATATAACCTTCTGTTCAGTATTCGGAGCAAAATTCTAGCTGCATGAGATATAATCCTCACATTTCTTTTTGTTCGATTTCTTAGCCATCGGTATCATGATCGTCTTCAGGAAGTCTTTTGGCTACTTTCCTATTTCATGTATTTCATTGCATAGTCGGAACAATTCTTTCTTTCCCTTGTCTCCCATATTTTTAATGAATTCGATTGGTATATTATCTATTCCGGTTGCCTCTCCATTCCTAATCTCGGATATAGCCTTTTCAAACTCATCCCGAAGAATACCAAATCCTTTGTCATCCTCGCCTACTTCATTTTCTACTCCAACATTTAGGCTACACGGTCTGTCCCTACTCTCATATAAGTCTTCAGCGTATTCTTTCCATCTTCCTATAACCTCATTTCTCTCAGAGACTACCTTCCCATTCTTATTTTCTACTGCCATCGTAATACCCCCTTGTTTCCTCCGAAATTCCATAGATTTCACCTCCTTGTACATTTCCTCATATTTCTCAACTTTTTCTAATTCTTCTAAGTCCTCGCATTTTCTTTGTGAAACTCTTCCCTCGCTCTGTCTGTTTCTCTCCATAATTCATTATTTAACTTTCTGTACATCTTTCTGCCCTCTTCTGTATCAACCTGTGTCCATATCTTCCTTTCCCTCATTTTCTGTAACATCTGCTCTGTAACCCATGGTTTCTTAGCCGTTTTGTGTTCGCGGTAACCTACTGCTTCTTCTGCAGCCTGTTGTAAGCAAAGTTTAATGTGTTTCCACCGTGCGTTACTACCTGCGCCTATTCTTTCCTCGTTTGAACATTTTTCTTCGAATTTTTCAACGAAAATATCCCTTATTTCCTCGTTTTTCAACTTTTCAGTATTCAACATTTTGTTGCCTACGTTTCGTCTGTTCACATTTTTCAGTTGAATATCTACTTCAGCCAGCACAAGATTATGATCAGAGAAAATACCAGCCCCGGGAAGAGTCTTCGCGTTCTTTAAACTATTCCAGTACTGTCCTGAATCATAACGTAGTATATCTGATATCTTCCGCGTCTATTGGTAATTTCCATGTATATCTTTTTCTCTTGTGCTGATTGAACCACGTGTTCCCAATTACTAGTGGATTCTGTCTACAGAAATTCACTAGTCCTCTCCCCTTTCATTTCTTTCGCCTAAACCATATTTGCCTACGATACTACCTTCCTGTTTTTCTCCCACAACTGCATTGAGATCTCCCGTTACAATTGGCATAGTATGAATACAATATTTACTAACAAAGAAAATAAGTCTCCTTCTACCTAGATCAGGTCAATAGGCCTCACACCTAAATGCTTCATTAAACTAATAACTTTTTCCAAAGTTCCTCATTCGTTATTGGTGCTTCATCTATAATGAAATCTAAATTTACAAGCAAATCTCGTTCTACATTCATATAAAGTACCTTAGATATTAAATCTTGGTTCTCGAAGAGCTTAATCTATTCTCAGCAATTTTAAGTTTTGAAAAGGTCCTTTCGCAGGTTACCTGCGTACAAGGCAGAGTTAATGTAATATCTCACATGGTGTTGTGTATAAACAATTTTACACACCAGTGTTTACAAACACTACCACGTGGTTTAGCAAGAGGATTCCACACACCAGATGCATCTACTATCACATGCAAACGACGGGCTTCTGGCCCCTCCCACGGACGGAACGGAGCAGCAGCGCCACTGCCACCCAAGGACCTCTATAAATTGGCTGGACGACGGAAATTTTGTACCAGTTCACTGGTGCCCCTCCTATTGTTTGCTTCGGAACATTAGGAGTAACCTAACCCCAGGCCTCTAGTCTGCTTCGGGACTACGCCTTTCCTTTCTCCTGGCCTAGCCTGCTTCGGGGCTTTGTCGGGAATCTCAACCTCAACCACTTACCCTGCTTCGGGGTTCTGTGGTCACTTAACCAACCCACTGCTTGCTTCGGAGCTTTAGGTCCCTAACTCCATTCTGCTTATCCTGCTTCGGGGCTTTGCAGAGAACCTGTCTGCGACCTTACGGTCAAAGACTTCCTATAACTAACCTTGTAAATTTGGAGAGATTATTTGTATAGTATTTTGTAAAAATACTTTTTATAGTGGAACTATTATAATTAAAACCGGTAGTGAGAGTCGATTCCGGATTCTTTTTATTAACGCTCTACCTATAACCTATATGGGACAAAGTTTTACAATATAAACTTGTAAGCTGTATATATATTGCGAAAATTCCAGATTGTGACGGCATGAAAACAATATTTAAGGCATATGCTATGCATCTAGAACATTTTTGCTTGACTGAGCAGTTCTCTTCTACTTCTTCTGACTCTGAACCGTCATTGTCTTCTTCGTCTTCATTTAAGTTATTCACATCTTCTATTTCATCATTTTGATCCCACTCAGTTTTAAGAAAACTGTCGTACTGCTCATCAAACTGTTTCAAGTCTATTATAAGAAGACTTCTACCAACTCTGGTTAGCTGACAAATGGTGCGTAAGACTTCTGTTGAAAATTCGTCAATATCCGCGATTCCAGGAAACATTTTTGGAGAAAGCCGTGAACAATTTTTCAAAATATTGTTTGGATTAAATCTTTTTTTCAATACTTGACCTAGTACAGTTGATAGTACGGAAATGGATTAGTTTAAATTTCTGAACTGAACTAATTTCTGAAACTTCATCTTTAGCTTTTTCACCAGGCATTTTTCTTCTACGAAATTCTTTACTCGTCGAAGTCCAGTGAAACTTTTACATCATCCATATCCTCTAAAATACTATTCATGGCAATTGCCAAAAGTTGTATTGTTTCTGCAGAGATAGTTTTTGTGATGTCATGGGTTCTAATTAGCATTAATCGCTACACTCTTATTAATTTTTGCCTTAGGTTTTTGTTTAGAAACAATTATGATCACAGATTCCGGCACAATATTGTGCAATAGCCATTAGAATAGCTTTGTTATATAATTTAAATTTTTTTCTGTCAATTTTAAAATCTATTTTTGTTGGCTATTTTTTCATCATCTTTGTTGTTTCAGTTATATATTTTTCGTAGTTTAGCCGTTTGTCTAGCCATACACCTAGATATTTGAATTCATTCACAATTCCTATTTTAGTGTTCCTAATTTTGATTATGGGTTCTCTCTGTAGAGTTTGGCCAAATACTGTCATTTTCGTTTTATTAACCGATAGAGTTAATTTATTTTCTGTACACTATCTTTGTAGATTTTCTAATATTATATTTCCTTTTTGCACTATTTGTCTTCTTGTGGATGCTGTCATCACAATTGCTAAATCGTCCGCATATCCCACTAAACCTAATGTTTCTTTTAGATTGTTTAGTTTTCTTAAGCATGGTTGGAACGTAATGTCCCACATTATAGGTCCACATATTGAACCCTGTGGGCATCCTTTGGTTCTTATTGTTGTTATATCTTTTCCTGGAGATTTTACTGTAAACATTCTGTCAGTACAGTAATCCAGCATGATTTTGTAAAGAGCTTTACTAATTTTAATTTTTTGAGTTCGTTAAAAAGTGCGGGCCACTATAGATTGTCAAATCACCACTAATGTCGGCATAGATAACAACTTGGTACTTTTCCAGTTTACCTTCTTCTATGAAGTCAATTAGTCTTTTTGTAGCTGTTTCGGTGGTTTTTCCTTTTCTGAAACCATATTGCAATTTGTCATTATTTAAAATTCTGTTTTTGTTTATTCTTTCCACAATGGTTCGTTCAAAAAGTTTACTTATTATATTTAATAAGCAGATAGGGCGATAAGATTTTGGATCGTCATTTTTCTTGTCATCTGACTTTTTGAATATGATTAAATTTGCTTGTTTCCACCTCTTTGGAATTCGTCCGTTTTTAAAACACAAGTTGAAAAGTTTTGTTAGGTATGGTGCCAATTTGTCAACATTATGTGTAAAAATTTCCGATTTTATTCCATCCGGTCCAGGAGCTTTTGTGTTTTTAAGTCGTTTTATGTGATTTATTATTTCTTGGTTTTCTATTACTTCTATTTTATCTTCTAAAGGTGGTAATTACATTTCTCTTCTAATGAAACTTTGTAAGTTATTATCTTCTTCAGGTATATTCTGTGGTAATAGAGATTTTATTAGATAATCTATTGTTTCCTCCCAATTATTTGCATATGTACCATTAAAAAAAAGTTGAGAGGGTGGTAGATGTTTTAACTTTATTACTTATAATTTTGTAGGGTTCATCCCAGGGATCTAGATTTAACTTAGCTTCAATGTATGTTTTCCAGCTATTTTTCTTTGATTCTATTATTTTATTTTCATATTTTTGTTTTAACTCTCTATATTTGTTTAATCTGTTTTGTCTTAGATTATCTTCTGTTGTATATTGATAAAGTTTCCTAGCTTTACGTGTTTTTCTTTCAGGTCTTGTAATTTATTGGTCCAGAAGGTATCTGTTTTAGTGTGTAATCGTTTAGTTGTCTTTATGTTTTTGTTGAGTTCTTAATTGCTAATTTTATTGTATCTTCTATTTTCTGGGCTAATTCATTTAAGCTGCTCTCTTCTTCTATCTGCGGTAGATTTATCGTTTGCCAGAACTTCGCCCAATTTATCTTGTTTGGGTTATATATTAATGGTTCGTCAGAAGATTGAAAATAATGTTTTTTTCTTGTTTGGTTTGTTTTATGATATCAAATATTATTATATTAAGATCACTTATTGTTGCTGAATCTAGTACTTTCCAATTTTTTATATTATTACTCAATCTTGTAGAAGCTGTTGTCTGATCGATGTTTGATTCCCCCTGACTGTTCTTAAATGTTGGTGGATTCCCTTCCTCATTTATTATTATTATTAGGTTATTATTCATGACTAATTCTTCAACCTTTTCCCCCTCTATTGTCCGTTTTATTGCCATGCCATAGTGTTGATTTGGCATTTGAATCCATGCATATTAAGTTGTTTTCTTCTTTGTACTTCTGAAAAATCTTTCAATATTATCCAAAAAAAGGAAAATTGACAATAGCAGTTGATTAATTTAATGTTCCCTAGATTTGTTCTCAATTCCACACATACTGTTCAATTATTTCCAAATTGTGTTATATTCAGTGTTTTGATGTTTTTAGTTCTGTTTATGATTGCAACTTTTGGTTTCCCACCTACGTTTTGAGGAATCTGGATCTCTCCTGTGTGGTTTTTCGCAATAATTGTTTCACGTTATAATTGTTATAATTTTTTCCCATGTTAATCAATTTGTCATTTCTTGTGTAAGGCTCTTGTATAACTATTATGTCTGCCTCTTCTTTATTTGCTAGTTCTATAATTTCATCCATAGCCGTCTTTGCTCCCATTGCGTTGATTTGAATGATTGTTAATTTTTCTTCCTTTAAGAAATTTATCATAAAATGCTTTTGCGTGTGTCATATTTTATCTTAAATTTTTTTTCTGAATTTAAAAGTCGATTTTTGTGATTGGTTCGTATAGCATTTTATACGTTGCGCATTCTTGTTCGGTTTTAGCATTGCATTTTTTCTTTCTCTTGGTGCATGGATACAAACCTTGGCTTTGTCCTTTATTCACACATCCCGACTTATTGTCCCCCCCACCCCCGCCCTCTTGTCCACAGAAAAAGGAGGCTTTCTCTTCTTGGCAGTGTTTACTGATGTGACCATAATCAAGACAAATCTTACATTTGAGACAGTAATAAAGTCTTTTATTCCATGAGCTTCGAACATTAGATATACCCGTCCTTTTTTTAAAAGTTTTCTTCTGATTTGGGAAGTTGCTTCAATTACTAGATGACATTTATTTTGGTTTTTGGTCCGGTTCTAATCTAGGTTTAATTCTTTGATTGCTTCTGTCATTTCTTGCTCGTCAAAGTTTTGCTCCACTAAAGTTTCGACGATCTCTTTATGTTTGAAATCAACTGAATATTGTATATAATCAATAATGGTTTCTTCTTCTTCGGTTTTTTTACTACAATGGTTTCGTTAGTTTCTTGTTATTTACTAAACTTCTCATGTCTTTTTCGGTTGCTGTTTCTACAATGATTGCATTTTCATTGTTTTAACCTAGGTAGTAATCTAAAATTTCACAATAGTTCTTTCTCACACATGAGAAATGAATAACAATATAAATATTCAGTACGGAGTAATAAACGGATTCAGCGGGGCCCCGG